>NC_056525.1:100874063-100984831 GCF_019175285.1 Sceloporus undulatus | reverse complement strand
TCCTAAAACAGAGCAAGAATTACTACTTTTTGCCCTGGCTCCCAAGCATTATCACTGATCTGGATACAAAACAACATGTGTCTCTTTTGGTGACGTGTGTTTAGTAACCCACATTTTCTGTACACTAGCCTAACAATGTAGATTAGGCCAAATTCAGTGGCTCCACTGCATAATCTCCTCCAAGATCTCTCATGTACAATTTTCCAAGGACCAAGACTAATTTTATCCAGTGGGTAAGTGTGTGTCAATAACTGAGGAATTTGTCTTGTATGATTAAAGTAGGATGTAATCTGTTGGGCAGGGACTCTGTCACTGGTCTCACTGCATACAGTGCCTGACACATTGCTGATTCAATCAAAATGGTTAACTAGTAAATAACCATTTGTTTTCATAATACCTTTTTAATATGCAAATGCACCTCAATCAGATTTTTATTTGTCCTCACATGACTTGGAGTAGTTTTAGAGGATACTGAGGCCTGGGAAACAATAGTTTGCTCAAGACAAACTCAGCCAGTTCTTGCTAAGCAGGAATTAGAACCCAGAGCTCAGGGTAAGAGCATGTCCCCATTTTTCACAATGTATTTTTGCTCTACCAGTGGTAATTTTGGAATGTAGGTGCTCATCATGACAGCCCCCAGAGCCACTCCCATATAATGTATACTAAACAAGATAACAGTCCAGTTAAAAACTGTGACACAAACATCTCAAAACAAACAAACAAATTATGAAAAACATGTCTCAATTAAATTTATATGGCATGAATGCAAACCTTTGCAGGGAGCCAAGGTCACTAAACTCACTAGGATTTCCTTCCTTACTCTGTAGTCTGTAGTGTTTACTTTTGATTTTGTAGAACCTCTGTAGATCCAGTATGTAAAGCACACAAATTAACTTCAGCTAACTGAAATGTGCTCTTTCATTTATAATTAAGGATAAAAACAATCTGGGGGGGGGGGGGACTAAACCAAGTGTAGGCAACTTACAAACATCCAGTTGTTGGAAGACTTCAACTCTCATCAGCCCTAGACAGTCTAACCAATTTATTGTTTGCCATCCTGTCAACTAGCCCTTCGAAATCCCTGGTCATCAAAAATCAGATTTGAACCTTTTGGAACTCTTTGTTTGCAACAAAGAGTAGCTTGTATCCTTGAGTCATCACTCATTTTTTTTCTGAATAAATTAGAATATAATTGCTCAATTTAGATTTGCATTTTATGCACTGAGTTGAAGTTCAATTTGTTCACCCGCAGTATTGTACAGTATATGATTCAACTTATGGTTCAACAATTAGAAATTAGACTTCTTCATCTTCAAACTGGATATTAGTTTTTGTAGGGGGTGTAAACATTAATCAAATATCTCCTAGAGGTGTGGGCCATAGAAAAGGTTGGGAACCACTGGACTATGGTGATATTGATAGGTTTTCTCTGAAATCCTATTGATATGATTTGGTCAGACTTTGCATTATATCCTTTGACTGTTTGGGTACATGTCTCCTCATTATTAATACCACCCTATTTCTTTTTAGATTTCCTGAGTAAAACACTGTGTGTTTATCTGACTCAAAATGTCCTATTCCTGTCCACTTTAGCTCATTAACCCCAGATACTGCAATTTTTATACTTTAGCATTTCTTGTTTTACTGTGTTTAGCTTGTTCTGTACAACCCACTTGTACAACTTCCTGAGAGGAAGGAGACTCCACTCTCCACAACTGCCATCTGCCAGCCTGAGAGGGAGTTCACCAGGCAGGTCCAGCTCCATCAGGACTAGCCTGGAAGAAGGAAGAGCCCTCCCTCCAATCCATCTGCCTTGGTCCAGGCCCAGTGGAGAGAAGAACCACACTGGACCTCATCCCCTTTCCCTCCACCATTCCCTTCTCCTTTTGTTTCGTGTCTTTTAGATTGTAAGCCTGAGGGCAGGAACTGTCTGATTAAATATAATTGTAAGCCGCCCTGAGAGCCATTAGGGCTGAAGGGCGGGATATAAATACCTAAATAAAATAAATAAATAAACCCACAACTTGTTCTGAAAATCATTGTTTCAGACAATTAATTAATGAACAGAATCATCAGATTAAATGATTTCAGTTACTACTGCTAGTGAAAATAAACCTGTCTTCCAATTTTCAGTCTTTACATGAACAAATGTTTAAACCTAACCTTCCAAGCTCTGGTTTAGAAGCCAGAAATTAATATATAGAGAACCACTTAATCTGTGACAAATACAACTTAAAATGATGCCTCTTGAGCCATGAATCCTATTTTGGGAGAAAGCTGGGATATAAATGTTCAATAAATAAGTAAATAAAAGAGAGGAATATAGCAACAGACCCATCTTCATCTAACCCCACTGTTTCTTTCTGCTGGAATACAGGTAAGAGCAGAGCATCCACATGCTCCTGAGCCCTCCTGTGCTGTCCAGGCGCCATTTTGGCATGTGCACGTTCACACAGCACACACACTGATGACATGCCTTGTGCATATCACCGCACTGTTGCAGGGCACTAATGGCATCTTGGCAACAGCAGAGAAAGAAGCTGCATTTTTCAGTGGCCGCGGCAACAATCCACAGGAGAAAGGGGGGTGTCTCACTATCCCTTTCTGCCCGTCTGTATCCCACTACAGTCTCACATGTTAACCGATGAGAAGAAAGCAGGAAAAATATTTAAAACTTTATGTATACATTTTTGTTCTGTGTTTGTAGAGAGTAGATGTTTTGTGTTATTTAGATGTTGTTGGAGAAATCTGTTAGAGAAATTTGTATGGATATGGGATTTTTATATGCTAACAAAAAAGAATTAATTTTTAAAAGTAGCCATCTCAGACAGAAGGAATATTTCAGCACAGAATGCCTGAATGCCTAAATTTAATTTCCATACAGTTGAGCTATGGGAAAAGGCTCCCATAGTTAAGCACTGACTACCTCCTTCTCTTCCGAGTCAGCATTTTCCAACCTGAAGGACAACCTGTTTGCATATCCCGGAAATCAGATCAGTCCTGTCATCCTATCAGATAGCTGGTTTCCTATGCAGATTGGCATGCAAGATAGAAGACTCTTAGATGTTCTGATGAAAATCTTTGGCACAGCATCAGATTAGAGGCAATAAATCAAAAGCTATACTGTGCTTCTACTTTGTTTTGTAACATGGAGACCTTTTGAAGCAGGCTCAGCCCTGAAACCTGTTTCTAATATTAATGTTTAGACCATAAATATGTAATGCAGCAGAAATGCAGAGTGCTTCAGAGCATATATACAGTACCCTTCCTGACCCTGAATCACTCCATTCAGATTCTGAGCCCTACTTTCCAAATGCAACTTTTCTTTTTAAAAAACTTACAGAAGTGTGTTGTTCTTCTATGTTCCATGTTTCCCATTCTTTTGATGGCTCAACATGTGGTCACAGTAGTGAATCTGCATCTTGGAAGAACAGGACAATCCTATAACGCAGGATGTTTGCATATGGAAATACTGCCAATTACAATATTCATTTAGCCTTTTCTTCAACAGATTTTCTGTGAAAAGAACAAAAGCAATACAGATGTAAGAAAAGAAATATCTCAATGATAACTCTCATCTGGAGACACCTTGGCACTGATTATACTGATCATCAAACCACAAACATGGGATCTTAAAGGAGGCTCAGACAACATCATGTTCCATTTGTAACCCTCCTGGCTTGTTCTGCCCCTTCTTTCAACCTTTTCCAATCCCAACAATCTGTTAAGGAAGAAAGGAGTGACAGGATAACTCAAGGATAAAAGAATTTACAGCCACAAGTAGATGTGACCTGTCACTTCTCTTCCTTTTATCTCTGACCAATGATCAGTGATCAGAGATAAAAAGCTAGGAAACTGTTGTGTGGAACTGCATTGTACTTTGCAGCCCAGGAAGCCGTTGCATTGGGGCCTACTCCTGAAGAGAGGTTGGAAAAGTATAGTCTACTTTTGTAGACTATAATCCCCAGTATGGCCCCCATTCTGAAGGCTGTAGTCTATTCCCACCCCGCAAACCTCTGTTCCTCAGTAGATATATATAGAATTGAGCAGCAGTTTTGCATGACTGACAGGTTATGCACAGGGTTATTACTTCTGAGTTTGAAAAAAAGTCTCATGATTCTTACCAAACTACAGTTTCCATTTTTTTTGTTATTTTTTTTGCAAAAAGCCACAGCATTGCAATTAGTTTAATAAGAGTTTGGAATATAGAAGTGTGCAGGCAGGAACAACATCAAAAGAAGGTGTCCCACCACTCAAGACAGGAGAACACATGCTTCCATCTTCCTCACAGCCAGCTAGCCAAGCTCTCAGGAGGGCTTTCTCAGAATGAGACGCCTCTTCTGCCATGACAAAGGCAGTATCCAGAGCTGCTTCAGTCCAAAAGCTTTAGTTCTGGTATAAGTCAGCAATGAATCACAACGTATCATCAGCATCTTACAAACCCCACTCATGGAGACCATTGTTCATCTTGGATGAAGGGACCACCCCCTCCAGAAGCTTAATATGGTCAACCAAGATCCTCAGTCTGGCCCACAGAAGTTTCCTTTTGTCTTGCCGCGCCTCTTGCCCTGATATTACAAAAGCCAGCTGGGTACTTGGAACTCAGTCAGCCCCCCAAGTTGCATGCAAGCCAAAAACACTACTTCTCTCTGTTCTTCCCTGTGCTGTCAAAGCACCATCTGAGTGCACCAGGCTTCACTCATCCCTCCCACTCCTCAAATGAACAGAATGCAAAACCAGGATGGAAGCATTAGCCAGGACACTGGCCAGGAAACCAGAGACATGGCCATCATCTTTGATATACCTGGCACATGGAGGTGTGGGGGTGGCCTAACATCCCAAAACAGTTCCTCTTCCCTGACCTAGATTATAGATTACAGAACTACATTGCTTTTATTTCATCAGGCATATTTAGAACTGCCAAGTAGTGGTTTTAGTAAGTGGAAATTATGGTGAAAGGGTACAATGAACAAAAAAGTAGAAACAAAAAGCAGCCTAGCACCATCAATACTCAAGGGAATTTTAGCTCATTGGTAACCCTTCTCTTTTTAGAAACTATTATGCGTGATCCACTGTTAATCACACCATATTTTCCCCAAAGACATTCTTTACAGTATAAACAGAATCATCTCCTTAAATTTCCATTGGCCTGTGTTCTCAAAAGTCTTTACTGAGGTTATAATTACCTCATTGGGGGTAGCAGCCCATTTGAAATCCCAAATTTATGGATGCAATTTGTCTCCATGCTCAATTATTTATGGTATTTGCAAGGAAAGAAGCCTGCCTGTGTAGAAGTGGTGTATCTTGAGAAAACTAATTCATTATAAATGAACTTCATTTAGCAGTCACAGGTTTTTAAGACAGAGTGAACTTTTGTAAATTATTGTATATACGCATATAGAAGTTTAGAAATTTTAGTTAAAAAACTGACCCAAAAAATCCTGAGTTGGCTTATCCATAGGTCAATGTAAATACTGTACTTTAACTCTTATTTAAAAAGGAACCAAGAGTGTAATATGTCATGGAAGCACTGACCACCACCACCCCTACTCTCTCATCCATACAACCTTTAGTGTGGGCACAAGCAATTATGCCTGCTGGAATTTTGTAAGTTTCCCAGAAGCCCCAGACTAGCATGCCCATAGACTGGGGCATTCTGAGGCTTGCAGGAGAAACAAATAACTTTTCCAATTTTCAATACAGTATTTGTGAATTTTCATAGGACATTGAATTGGAGCATAAATTTGATTTTCAAATGGGTCTTTCTTATTGTATGCATTTTAATTAACAACATTTAAAAGCGAGATAGTGTGATTAAAATATGTTGTCTTGTTATTTACAAAAGCAGTGCGGCTACCTTCCAATACAGGGGCATTTCAGGACAATAATAAATTGCTTTATGGCACACTCTATTCTAGGCAGGATTATGGACACTGTGTGTGGCCCTTTCAAAAGCCAAATGATAAACTTGCCAGAATTGATCCTCAGCCTGTAATAAGTAAGGTGAGAGAGTGCATTTATGATTGCTTTAGCAACTGAATATAGAAGAGAGCAGGTTTAACTAGGGGCTACGTTGTTATCTCAGATTATTTAAAATAAACATGCTGCTGATAGTATCACCTTGTACCATCACAGAAACCTAATTATTTTCTTTCACCTGTGTGTGGGTGGTTGGATTGGCATAATTTCCTCTAATGTCCATCAAGCATCTCCACCTAATAGCCTTCAGGATGTATAATTATTATATTACATAACTTGCAGAAATCATCTTATTGATCTCATGTCAGTGGGATCAGTGGGACAAAGCTGTTGACAGATGTGCTGAAAAGGTGGCTGAAGGTTTGAGTAAACCAACCTGGAGCCTGTACAGATGTTGCTCAGTGTAAAATTGCAGACATTAAAATGGGATTATTTCCCCTTTTTTATGCAGTCAGACTGAACAGATCCCTGATAAGGCTAATTGCTCTGAGAATCGCCTCTACTTCTACTTCTTTTTAGATTCTGTTGCAAACATGTTTAACTGACTGGACACATGCAATTCTTTTTCTTTCTTTTTCTGTTTCTCTTTTCAAGGAGATTATCAGATGGGGAAAGGGACGTTCTTGTCCCATCCTTTTCCAATCCTTATTGCACGATTACAATAAGACTTTCAGACAACATCATGCTTATCCTGTCAATGTCCTATCAGTGAATGCTATTGTTTGCAACTGTGCAAAAGACTTTCAGATGACATCACACTTATCCTGTCATTCTCCTGGATAAGAGTGACTTGTGATTGTCTTTTGTGCAATCACGATAAAGATGGGATAAGGACGGGAGAACAGTCTGCTTTGCTGTCCCATCCCTGTCCTGTCCCTGTCTGATAATCTTCAAAGCCTTTTCCACATCCTGTGTTTTCCAAACATACTGGAAGAAAGAACATTTACTTTTCAGTTCTGCAAAAGACCATGAATTTCTTAGACAAGATATACCTAGAGGTTTCTCTGAAATGTAGCTTATAGCTCCCATCCAAGGGCTAGCCAGGACTGACCCTGCTTAGCTTTCAAGATCTGACAAGAACTGGTGTCTTTAGGCTGTGATGTATCAATAAAATAAGGGAAACGGTCACTGCAAAAGGCTGCATTTGGGAAACTAGCATTTGAGAAATTGGCAGAGAGAAAGCAAGACTGGCAGCTGTGTTGGGGGTATGTGTGTGAGCTTCTCCAAAGAATTTGATGCTGACCTAATTTTTGTTTTTTTTTAAAAAAGTGAAAAGAGGTATTGGGGGAGAAGTAGGAAACTGGCTGGCAAAGCAAAAAGACATTTGGAAAATAGGGAGTGTTGAGGGGATTGTACACAATGACATCTGATGTCACAACCCACATCATGACCAATGACATGCACAAGTGAATCACAATGTGATGGTTTTTTTTACAAAGGGAAGTAAATGCAAGCAGCATTTGGAAGGGGGAAACAGTGAAGAGTGATATTAAATAATGCAGCACAGCTACTTTTCAGTGACCCCATCTGAATAAACCCTTTAGCCGCATAATCATGAAATTCTTTGCTCTGTTCCACATCATTGGCTGCTTATATCAGTAGGGTGTGTGTGAGTGTGTATGTGTGTGTGTGGGGGGGGGTCACACAGAGTCATTCCCATAGCCATGGGATCATCTCCAGCCCCATTTTATGTGCGTTCTCAGTTGGCTTAGATAGAACTGAATTTTTAAATCCAGCACTGGGAAGATTTAGAATCTTTTATTTCAAAGACTGAGCAATCCACCTGCCAGAGTATTAGCTGCCCCAGCAGTCCTTTATGCACTTTTCATTTAATTCTCATTTAGTTTAATTCCCTGTTAAATAGGTTACTCAACTGGGATTATTTTACTTCACCTAGGCCAAATTTGCCTTTATCTTTTTCCATTATGATGATTGATGAAGACTCTTTTATTCATCACTCATGTGTCATCAGATTATTTTTAAGAGCTTCCATTACTTTTGACATGAAAGAGCATCTGCAATTACACTATTTCACAGTGGCTTCACTTCTTTCTTGAACAAAGATATAGGGCGGGGATGTAGAGCAGATCCTTATGGATTCTTCAGCTGTTGACACCCAAACACACAAACAACTGCAACATCTAAAAAGCATCATCATTTGGAACTCTGCATGCTCTAATATTTGTTTCTATGTGAGGAAAGATTAAATATTTAATTTAAAAAAGAAAAAGAAATCAGCATTCAGAAGAAATTATACACACCTGTAATGTCATGATAGTCTGCTAGACAAATCAAGAAAATTAAAACCTAATTGAACAAACATTATATATTCTCTGGATGGGCAAAAATAGATTCTCTTGGTATTTTAGAGTAAACTAACAAGGATTTCTGACTCCCACTTCGTTAAACATGTTTATCAATAATCCAGGGTTCATATCAGCAGAAGGATACTGGAAGCTGTACTTCAAATTGCTAATATTTTCAAGCTGTGCCTTTTATTGCAGAAATTAAAGCTTGGAGTAACCATGAGTGGATTTTTGTGTGAAAGGACTATACATTAGAAGTCCAGAATGGACTCACTAATCCATTAATGTGGAAACTGGCACATCATAATAACAGTTCACTTTAAAAAACGGTGAGCCAGAGTGATGTCGTGGTTTGAGCGTTGGGCCATGACTCTGGGAGATCAAGTTTTAAATTCACACTGAGCCATGAAAACCCACTAGGACAAGTCATACTCGCTTACCCTAAGAACAGTGTTTCTCAACCTTCCTAATGCCATGACCCTTTAATACAGTACAGTTCCTTATATTGTGGTGACCCCCAATCATGAACATATTTTTGTTGCTACTTCGTAACTGTAATTTTGCTACTGTTTTTGAATGGTCTTAGGTGACACCTGTGAAAGGGTTGTTTGACCCCCCCCCCCAAGGGGTCACAACCACACGTTGAGAACCGCTGCCTTAGAGGAAGGTGGAAGAAAAACTCATCTGAATAAATCTTGGTAAGAAAAAGATGAGGTTGCTATAAGTGGGAATGAACCTGAACGCACATAATAAGAGTAACAAGTACTTGAATTTTAGAATTCTTTGGCAGAGGAAAAAAATCCCTGTGAAACAGTGTGACCTAGGCTGTCTTTTAGTTATAATGGAGTTAAGAGATGAAGTCCTTTTGTTCATATTGAGATAGAGGTGCAAGTGTGTATATGTGTGTGTGTGAGAGAGAGAGAGACAATGTCTTTGGTCAGTACAGATACCCTTAAATATGTATCTTGGATTTGAAGATACCAAATTTAGCCATGAAATGGAAATCCTAAACAAGAGGGAACTAAAGATAGGGACCTAACTCTTTGCAGACTATCACAAAGGAAAAATCAGGGGATTAAAAAGGCATTTTTCCTGGGAAAGTCAGGCAATCGCGGTGAAGATTTTCAGATGGCATCACAATCTAAGAGGACTTATCTTGGGAAGAACCAGGAATGCTCCAGCAACAAACCAATTATGGGGTTTCTACCTCCAGCAAAGGTTAAACTTTTTTGTTTGTTTGGACTGTCATTGGCTGAGTTTTACCTATACATCACCTTAAGGTTTTTCCAGATGTAGCAGTACAGAGAGTTCTTGAGATGTTCAGTGTTCCCTGCCTAAGAAAGGAGCCTGTGGCTTCTCATGGGACAGAGACAACCTGGATCCCAAGAGGAGTTACTTTATTGCTACTAATGGAGCATTCATTTTACTGTTCTTTGTCTCCATACTTATCACATAAGGTTATCAAAGTGGAATTTCAACAGGATAAAAGGATCTTTGACTGATAGTTATATGACATTATGTCAATCCTGCTGCTGCTTTTCATTACATTCATTAGTGGAGCATACCTTTTCAAAGATAGGTAAAGCCTGTCAATGGCTCCCGATATCACTGCTTTTCCACTAGCACCTTCTGTGTGATAGGTCCCTTCTGCTGCAGTCCTGCTATGTTGGCAGTCATGCGGTGTTAGTGGGCATGATTCTCCACCTCTCCCCCTATTACTTACCCCTCGCTTTTCCCAAGCAGGCTGTTTTCCTTTTCCATTTCCCCCCGTTTCTTTTAAATGTTTTTTATTTCATCACATTGCCATAAATATTATGAAAATAAAAATAATAAAACCAAAAAGCAAGTTGGGTAGGGCATAGGGTAGGAAGGTGGGTTATGGAGGCCATATGGAAGAGAGCACAGGACCATAGACTGCCAAAGCAGCACTTTAGCTGTGTTACAGAGAAGTGTGATTAATAGTGTTTCCAAACTGGTATGTTTGTAATTCACTAAACTAAAAAGATTGTGGCAAGACAGCAGGCTGGTGTGACAAAGTCCACAATGCACACATGGCCAAGAGATGTATGGTTTTGGCCTGCCTTAAGATCCTTCCAAACTAACTGAGACAACATCTATACAAAATGTAGGCCTATGACTCAACACCAGCACTTTTTCTTTCCCCGCATGATTCTTTAAACATATTTTGCCTGAATAAGAAGCCAGTGGAGCTTAGAAAGCTTGCATTATGCCTTTTGTGCATTTTGGATGGGCTGTAAAGTTATCACTCTTTTGTGGATTTTGTATTTTGTTTTATTTTGTTAATTATGGTTTACTGTCTTTTTAATCTACGTACTTGGCCTGGAATGCTGAATATTTATGAAAGTCCCCCCATGCATCCTGTAGAGCATTTGGGGCCCTGGGGACCACAAAAACATGCAGCCCATGGGCTGCCTTTTAGCCACCCCTCCTCAAGTGTTTTTCTTAGGTTTTATCTTGCCTGTGGGGCAAATTTCCCTCCTTAGATATGCGTAGGAGGAATTTTTGCTTTGTGAGACAGCAACATTATGAAGGGCATAGCCTGTGCATTAATCAACTAACCTGTCAAACCAACAGAACGGATTAAAAAGGGATTATAGTCTCATTGATGCTCTTAGTGTTACCAAGTAATCTTGACTACTCCATAGGTGTTGATGTTAGTACTAACACATTCATACTTACAGATGTTACATCAACTCACTAGCAGTGGCTGCTATGCCTTAGATGGAAATGTCTCATAAACAAAAACAGATACTCTTGTCTAATCAGAGAAAACCTGATTATGAATGCTGGAGGGACATGATCATAACATGTCACTTTCTAATATATGTATATTTTAGCTCCCTTCACCTCAGGGTTTATGTGTCGTGCATTTCTGGAATAAGACTTCCTATCCTTTGCAGACTTTTGAGATGGATTCTAAACCCCTTTATTAAAAAAAAACCATTTCAATAAATTTAACATTTTGTTCAACGTTTCCTTTAGCCATAGAATGTGAAGCCCCCTTTCTGGAGCATGGAAGCATTCAACCAAGGAAAGACGAGTATATGAACAGAGATGTGGTAAAATTTTCCTGCATGAGGATATACAAGAGTTGAGCCTGAAGCTGCCCAGGGTTATCACTTTGGATGGTCTCCACTCACAGCCTCCAATTTGTAAAGGTATTTATTTTGCTAAGTGCTGTTTAGGATGTAGTTAACATCATAAGTCAGAGCAGTGTATGATGTGAGGCCTACCCATGTCCCCTAATCCTGGCATGGTAACCTCTGCTCCTCTCTGGGCCCACAGAGAATTCCAACTCCCAGAATTCCATAGTCTTGAGCCAAGACACATTTAAAGCCTCCCTCGGGGACCCTCCTCCGCCATTTTGGTCCTGGCAGATGCCTAGAGAGGCTTTGGACTGCATGTGAAACCAGATTGCCTCCTGGCGGCAGACGGCGAAAAAATCATCCCAGTCCCTTTCTTCCCTCAAACAAACCACCCCCCCCAAATTACAATCTCCAAAAAGAACACTGATGCAAGAGGTTAAGTCTGAACTTAATAATAATAATAATGACGATAATAATAATTATTATTTATTTATACCCCGCTCTTCAGCCAAGGCTATCAGAGCGGCTTACAATTTGTTAATTAGACATTTCCCTGCCCTCAGGCTTACAATCTAAAAAAGACAAGACACAAAAGGAGAAGGGAATGACAGTAAGGAAGGGGAAAGTCCAGCAGATCTTCTCTCCCTTGGAGACCTGTTGGAGCTGGCTTGCTTTCCTCTCCCTCAAGATGGTGGATGAAGGGAGGGCTCTTTTTCTTTCAGGCAGGCCTGTTGGATATAATAATAAACTCTATAATAAACTTGACTTTATTATAAACAGTTGTTAAAAGCAGAGGCGTATATTAATATCCTCTCCGCTTTCTCCGAAGGGGCTTTTCACTCTGAGCCTTTCTTGATGAACTGGATACATGTTGTACATATTCTTGCCCTTCAAGGCTTCTAATACACAAGGCTTCAATTGGATTGCAACCTAAATTTGTATATGCCTTGTCCATAACTGTTTTTCCCCCCCAATATTAATATCTCCATTGGTCCCTGAACTAGGTCTGGTAACAAGTGGGCTCAGGTTTTGAGTGTCCCAGAGTAAATGCAGCTGTTCTTCTCTCCTCAACACTACTGCAACTGGTTCTGGTGTCCTTGTGTTATGTCCATACAAGCAAAAGTAAATTAAGATGCATACTGATATTATCAGCACAGCTAGATAAAATTAAACTGATGTAACAGTCGTCTCCTTTGATGGGCTGTTGAGGCCAGCCATGGTTTTCTCTCCTGTTAAAGCCATTAACACTTATTAAGAAATTCATCAGCACTAAGGCTAGCAGCACAGCTTGTGACTTCTTAATCCTTAAGTCCCTGGTCTCTTTTGGTGGCAGCACAGCTCTCAACCTCGGGCGCAGCGCTCTTCTTGGGGCTGTGATCATGAGGGACCAATCAACTGGACCTGCCCCCAGGGCCAGCCACCCTGCACGCCCTCCCGAGGGGGCTGGATGTCTGAATCTGAGCTAGTAATGACTGGTGTGGCCACTAGTCTTAGCGTCATAATTGTGACATTGTAAGCCATTCAAATCCATCTGCCTTTTTATTTTTCTCTTCTGTCTGCTTTGCTTTTTTTAAAAACAAAACAAAACATTATTGCTACTCCCCCTCCCCATCATGTCTTTCCTTTTTTGTGTCATTGTTTTTCTGTGGTGGGAAGTGGGGAAAGCAACAACAAAAGCTAAGGACACTTCTGGCCCAAGAAACCCCTCTGTGATGCATGTGAGGGTTGTCTCGAGTGCTCTTAACAGAACTCCATAAGAGCTATATAGATAGGCTTCCCGATTTCCCCTGGGACAATCCTGTATTGAAGGGTTCAAAAACTGTCCCGCCCGGCTGGGCATTTTTCACTCTCCAAATCGGATTCCTGCTTGTTCCAGGCCAGATTTTGTCAATCTCCATTCAAGACTGGTGATTGACAAACTGCCTGAAAGCCTGCCTTGCCCCCCAGCCTTCCTCCTCCTCTTCCTAGCTCCCCAAGCATGCGCTTCAGCAGAGGCAAGACACGCTGGCTGCACCAGGGACTCTCTTTGCTTTGCTTTCCTTTGCTTTGCCCTGCCTTTCCTGCCCCACCCCCCTTTTTTGGGCTTCTCTCTGCTGGTGGCTGTGGCTACTCAGTCCTCCTGAGGGAAAAGAGAAAAGGGGAGGAAGGAGAGGGTGGAAGCCCCATGCCAGTCTGTCTTGATTGTGGCAAGACAGTAGGCTGGTGTGATAAAATCCACTGTGCACACATGGTCAAGAGATGTGTGGTTTTGGCCTGCCTTAAGATCCTTCCAAACCAACCAAACTACAGCAGAGACAACATCTATACAAAATGTAGGCCTGTGACTCCCAACACACCAGCACTCTTTCTTTACCCTGTATGAGTCTTTAAACATATTTTGCCTAAATAAGAAACCAGTGGAGCTCAGAAACTTGCATTATGCCTTTTGTGCATTTTGGCTGGCCAGTAATGGTATCACTCTTTTGTGGATTTTGTATTTTGTTTTATTTTGATAATTGTGGTTTACTATCTTTCTAAATGATGTACTTGCAAATCCTCAACTCTTCAGGGCATTTCTCTAAGATGCAGAGGACTTTCCCTTTTGCTGCAAAGAGGAAGGAAAAAGGAGAAAAACCTGAAAAACCTAAAAGCATTTTAATTATGGCTGTAAAAAATACTTGGAGAAGTTGATGGAGTGCCAGCAGTGAGAAGTATCAGTCATGGGAGGATAGCATATCTGCCATTTCCTTTCTCATCATATGCTCTCCCCTCTGCTCATGTGCTATTTGGTTCTTAATTCACTCTATCCCTGATGGATTCAGAAACAGTAATGCTTAGTGTGTAGAGCCATTGAAACCAACAGAACACATTAATCATGCCTAAGTTAAATCCTGTTGATTTCAATTGATTGGAAGACAACTAAGGGTGGATCTACACTATATAAATAATGCAATTCTACACTACTTTAACTGCCATGGCTTCATCCTACAGAATCATGGGGCGTATAGTTTGGTGAGGTGTCAGCGCTCTTTGGTAGCAAAGGCTAAAGACCTTGTAAAACAACAAATCCTAAGATTTCAGCACTTAAAGTGGTGTCAAATTGCATTATTACCACACCATAGATGTACCCTTAGTCCATAGACAATTCAATTATTTTAAAAAGATTTACCAGTACTTCTGAATACAGAAAAAGAGCAAATTATATTATGAAAAGTAGTACAGTGGGCCCTCCTTATACATGGATTTGCCATGTGCGCCGCCATTGTAGACAAAAGTCCCTCTGCTCCCCTCGCCTCCTCCCCAACTCTTTCCCTCCCTCCCTGCTTCCCTCCCTCGTTCCTTCTCTACTTACCTTCTCCTTGCCGGTGCAACCTCCTTTTCGTTGCAGCTGCTGCCACCACCGCGGAACCTCCTCACTGCCACGGCCGGGGGAAAGGCCGCATGGGGGTGTTGGAGGCCAAGAAGCCTCCAGCTCACCACCTGGCCCTTCCGCGGAGGTGGCGGCAATGGCGGCAGTAGCAGCAGCGAAGAGGAGGTGGAGAAGTAGTGCCAGAGGCCTTCTTGCCACCTCGGCCTGCACGCCTCTGCTGCCCCCACCGCGGAAGGGCCAGGTGGTGACCCGGAGGCCTCTTGGCCTCCAATAGTTCCACCCAGCCCTTCCGTGGTGGCGGAGGCGTGCAGGCCAAGGCAGCCTCTGGCGCTGCTCCTCCGCCGCCTTGGTCTCCTCTCCACCGCTGGCACCTCTGTGAAAGGGCCGGGTGGGGTTGGTGGAGGCCAAGAGGCCTCCGGGCCACTATCTGGCCTTTCCGCAGTGGTGGCGGCGATGGCGACAGAGAGGAGGCCGAGGAGAGTGCCAGAGGCTTCCTCGTCACCTCCTCCGCCTCTGTGCAAGGGCCAGGTGGCGGGCTGGAGGCTTCTTGGCCTCCAACACCCCCACCTGGCCCTTGCACAGAGGCGTCAAGAGGCGGAAAGGAGGCTGAGGGGGCCTCAGGTGCTGCTCCTTGGCCTCCTCTCTGCCACTGCTGCCACTGCTGGGGGAAAGGCTGGGTGCTGCTCGTCCGCCTCCTCTTCGCTGCTGCCGCCGCCGCCATCACTGCCACCTCCGCGGAAAGGCCGGGTGGTGCACTGGAGGCTTCTTGGCCACCAACACCCCCACGTGGCCTTTCCCCCGGCCGTGGCGGTGAGTAGGTTCTGTGGCGGTGGCAGCAGCAAAGAGGAAGTTGCAGTGGTGAGGATAAGGTAAGTAGGGAAGGAACAAGGTAAGGAAGCAGGGAGGGAGGGAGGGAGGGAAAGAAATGGGCAGGGGAGGAGAGGGACTGTTGTCTCCAATGGCGGTGTGCATGCACGCGCACCACCATTGGGGACAATGGACTTGAGCATACACAGATTTTGGTATACGTGGGGGGGGGGTCCAGAACGGATCCCCCGCATATACCAAGGGCCGACTGTATTTTAATGTGCATAAATTAGATACAGATTCACTGATGGTACTAGAGAAGTCCACATTTTATTCTTAAATTTTGTTTTGCATTCTTTTTTAAAAAATTGCAAACAGCATTTATTTATTAAATTTATGTGCCACCTTTTCTCCAATGAATTCAAGACAGCATACATAGTTCTGTTCCTCCCCATGTTACTCTCATAACATGTTATGAGGTAGGTTACACTGAAAGAGAGTATTAGTTTTACAAGGTCATTCAAAGATTTGATAACTGTTTAGGAATTTAGCCCTGTACCTTCCACGTTCTGTCCAATACTTTTACCACTACACCAACTGGTTCTCAATACAAAATGGCATACAAGCAATTAAATAATTAAAGCATACAAAAATAATATTATCAAGCAAAACATATGTTTGTTGGACAATTTCCATCTCTCCAGATAGACAGGCAGACAAATGAGAAAGAGATCAAGAGACAGAGTTGATCTAGGTATGCATAGAAACGTGAGAGTATTTAGAAGCATATTACTTCAGTAGAATTATCTTGATTCTCTTTAGATTTTTAAAAAATATAACACTTCGGTTGTTCTCAAATGCATAGATGTTGTATCCACTATCAATGATCAATTCATAGCTGCTCCCAGGTTCTGGAATTCCCTTCCTAGAAAGGTTAGACAAGTGGTTCTCAGATTGTGGGGCAGGATGCTAGGAATAGGGGGGAGGAGAGTTGTTCAAGGGGAGGCATGAGACTTGTGACTTTATCACATGAGAGGAATTTCTCTTAATTTCGAATGAAAAGAAAGTGGGGCCAGAACGCATTCACGTGGATTCGCTAGTTCAGCAAATTTATGTGAATTTAAATTGTGTTCGAACTGACTTCCCATTGCCCAAAAATAGCTTGCCATTGCCCGAAATAGCATGTGATCACCTCTTACGCAATAACGTGAAACCCCATGATTGTGTTCGGACTGACTTCCCATTGCCTGAAATTGCTTGCGGTAGTCAATCATGCAATAATGTTAAACTCCATGATTGAGTTCGGATTGCCATTGGATTATACTTCCAATTTCCCTTGTCTGATAAACTCCTTGGAGTTCCTGATCCCTTTTCCTCCTCTGTTTCCCAAACCTTTTCTGTCCTTTAAGGGAAGAGAAAGGTGAGGAGGTGCTTGGAGCGGCTACTTCTACCTGAGAGAGGAGAACAAGAGCAAGGATGCTTGCTGGATGATGGCCTCTTGTGGGGCCCATCCGAAGCCATCACTTCTTCGCCCCCCTCACCCATCCCATCATTGCTCCAGTTCTTGGGATGAGACACTGCGGCATGAATACATTCATGAATATACATTAATGTGTGAATGAAAATACACACACTAAACAAACAAAATATTTTAATTCATATACTACACTGAACAGAAGGGGCACAACATCCACATGTAGATGTAAAGGGAGTCACAAGGTTAAAAACAATTGAGAACCACTGGGTTAGACCATAATTTCCAACTGTTCTGATTTGGCAGGATAGTCCCAAGTTAACCTTTTGCCATCCCACTTTCTGGGCTGCTTTTAAAATATCCCAATTTGTCTCTTCCCCTCCCATCTTCCCCCTTTCTTCTCAGCTTACTCCAGTTGCTCCAAACAGAGTTTAAAATGGAATAGTAGTTCACGCTCAACTACCTCAATGGTGGAAGAGGAGACCAGGGCAGAATTTTGCCCCTCCTAGTAAGCTCAGGCAAAAGCAAACTTTGGCAGCCTCTCTTAGGTTGCGTGTACATCCTCAATAACTTTTGTCATCTTGACCACGCTGTGATGTTGCTTGGCCACATCTGTTCCAGTTTTCATCTATGAAATGTTGGAAGGTATGGATTACAGCAACTCCTTCCTTACTACCCTTTCCTAGGCAGATAAAGATCTTTTTGTTTCAGCAGGCCTTTGAAGGCTCATACCTCAAGGGGAAAGGATCTTTCATGTGGTGTGCTGTTTATATTTGTTGAGCTTTTTAATTATTATGTTTTTAATTTGATTTGTAGTTTAACTATACTTTTAAGTTTTGTATGATATGTAAAAGTGTTGCGGTAAATGTCTGAACTTTTATAAGGCACCTTGAGTCCCAGAATAGGAAAAAGTGGGATGAGGTGATGATGAATATGAGGATGGAATATTTTTTTAACCCTAAAAGGTGGGAGGCACTGGGGGTCCCACCCGGCAATGCCAACCTCCCTTGAAATTTGGAGAAATTATAGCTCAAAGGAGGCCTGCAAGAAGAGGTTAATTGTAAGGATTCTTTCACCTGTGTATAATGCATAGATATTCCAGTTTAAGTAAATAAAGTATAGCACCTCTCCTTTCTTGCGAACTTGAGGTCTGTGGTCTTGAATATCGTGGAGGGGTGACTTCCATTATTTCAATGAGATGCCCCGCAGCGCATGCCCCACCACAAGCTTGTGGGCTGCACCCCATTCAAGCCTATAAGTCTCGTTTTGCAGAGTGTGTGCGCATCTGGAATGGATCCCCCACAAAAACGTTTAAGGTTTAAGGCGAGTTTAAGGTGTGTGTGCGTATGTGTGCGCACCACACACCTGTGAAAAGACGGAAGAATTTTTCCATCTAGTTTCCAAGCACAAACATGTAAAGTGTCACTATCACTCTGTGGTATGGAGAAATTGGTGTATTCTTTCAAGTGATCCATTTTGGAAAGGTGACAGCGAAGGATTTCAGACTAACAAATGAGCCCATGCATTCCTATCATCCTGCTATAGCCCAGTGCAGGTGTTTGTGAGGTATGTTGGGCATACGAAAAGCAAATACATAATAGATTTGGATTTGAGAAGGAACCAATGACCACAAACTTGCAGTGTAAACAGGATGGACCAAACAACACCGTGTATGGTGAGCCCATTGTGGTGCACAATGATGGAACCACACGCCATTGCATTACCAGCTCTTCCATGAACTAGGGATTCTAACCGACAACGTTTCACAAATGAAAATCAGGACATGTGTGAATGAACAACATTGAAGTATGGTCAAGATGACATGTTACTATGATGAAGAACATGCAAGCTGGCAGAGGCTGTGGCAGTGTGCTTTTTCCTGAGTACTGGAAAGAGGAAAGTTCTGCCCCTCCTTACCTCTCCATTCTTTTGAGTTAACTGAGTACATATTACTTTTGTACTTTGAACTGTGTGAATAATTGAAGAGCTGTGAGCAAAGGGGGGAAGTAGGAAGACAGAGAGAAAATGGGACAGTTTAAAAGCAGCTGAAGAAGTGGGGCAGATGATTAATTAGGACTGTATTATACAGGTATGTATAATTTCTTCTTCCAAATGTCCTTGTCTATGCCTTGTTGGTTTACTGTAAATCACCCAAAGAATCTACCATTTTGCTCACACAATATATAAGTTTTGTTCAATTAGGTTTTAATCTTCTTGATTTAAGCATGGCAGACTATCATGGCTTCATTTAAGGTATGTATAAATTTCTTCCTGACAAATTGTCCTTGTCCCTGCCATAGCTGGAGGGTTTGTAGCTGCATTTTAGACGGATAAAGATCCCCCTGATTATTTACTAGAACTGGTGGCTGACATTTACTTGTAGTAAACTAGTTGCTGAGGTTAACTGGGGTGTAGCAGAGTTCCATTTTAAAAGCCATAACCAAGTAAGGGCAAAGTCATTTAATTTACAAGTTTCTAATATTTCCAAAGTTACCTTTTAGGGCTTTTAAAAGGCACTTTAACAGGCATTTTCAAGTTTATGTCATTCTCTTATTTCCAACTTATTTCCCTTCAAAAAAGTTAAAAGTATAGAAAATAATGGAAAAGGAAGAAGCAATGCAACAAGTAGTGCAATGACCCGCCTTTTTCCACAGCATAATTAATAACAGAAACATGTTACTTTTAAACTCTGTATTGAATAACAGAACATACTACATTTCAAAATAACTTTCCAAAGGGAAAAGCAATACTCAGGTGAGCAAGGGGAAGGGAGGGCCGACAGACAGCCAAAATAAAGCGCCGAGCACAGTGGAGGTAGGGGGTTCAAGGAGCAGCGTCCAAGAGTCCAGAAGCCACACCAACCACGCCCAGGCGGGAGCATGCGGGGGGCGACCTGGACCAGGACGCAAACAGAAACACCAACCACTGTGGACCGAAGCAGCAGGCCTGAACAGGCCGTGGACCTGGAGACCAGGGTCACCCACGGCGCCACAAGCCACGGGCTGACTAAGGCAGCCCAACTCCGGCCCCAGGGGAAGGTGAAGCAAACCCCCCAACAAACCAGCCATGAAAACCACCCCATCACAGGTTGCCTTAGGGTCACTAAAGTGGCAATAACTGAAAGCACACAACAACAAATATGCTAAAGTAGGTGTGTGAATGTGCAGTCCTCCGATCAGTGGAACTCTGCCCATCATTCTCACTGGGCTGACACTGACTAGGACTGTGGGAATGCAGGACAGCAACAGCTGGAAGAGCACACAATTCCTATCTTATGCTAAATGAAAATTTGGAAATAATGGCCTAAATCCAATTGTTAATTCTAGTGAGTCACTTCTGGTTGACACTAGCAAGCTTGAGTCAGTGGTGAAAAAAGCTACATAGAATGGTGACATGTCACCTGCACATAAGTTACTTGTGGTACCAAGGGCAAACACATTTCAAAAGTAACATAAGCTGTTTTATTTATTATTTATTTATTTATATTCTGCTTTTCCGCCCAAAATGAGGTCATCCAGAAAGGAGGGGAAATTATCTAGAAGTACAAGGGTTTCCATTTTTGTTACTTTGATTTTATCTATTTATTCCCAGGTCTGTATCCAAATTCTTTCTGAAATACCCTTTTGTTCTTCCACTTCTCCCCACACTGATCTTGTATCACATCTAGACTCATTTGACATTTCAGAAATTGAATTTTACCAATTTCTGCTTGCCCTTCATTATTATTATTATTATTCGAGATTATAGTCAAAACTACTAAAGTACTTTAACAATATACACTCATTGAATATAGGATCATTTTTGTTTTGGTGCAAACATTCTATTCCCTTGCTTGATCCGTGTTGAGTCTGTGTCTTGGAGAAATAACGTGTTTATTGATGGTGGCCAATTTAGGGGTTAGGCAAATGGGGAAAATAATCCTGGTAGAACTGGGTGAATCTTTATTGTTCACATGCATTCTGAATGCATCGATTAGGTTTTTGGGGCTGCAAAACCATTCACTTGACCTGGGATAATTGATCTCAGGTATTTTCATAAGGTTTTTTTTTTTTTTAAAAATTCACATCCTTGGCTGTATGTTTAACGATGTGAAAGACCCAGGATAAACCAAGATAAAACTCTTCATGCCTTGAATGGGTTTCGAATACATCCGCATCAGTGACTCCTTTATTTGAGTGCTGATATATGTGAGCAACAGAACTCACAGAGATGCACCATAGAGGCAGTTCCATAGTATGAACAACATAACTGAAATGCATGATGGAGATTATTCACATTGTTGTACTAAAAAAATGATGTCTGAATAATCCCTAGCTATTTCTGGAATAATATCAACAGACAGCAAGTAGAGATAGATTTCATTTTGGAAAAGGCTGAATCAATTTAAGATAACCTGGGAAGTAGAAACGAAAAGGCCTTGGTAATTCAAGGAGTTCCCAGGGAATATTTCAAGAAAGTCATAGGGTCTCAAAAATAAAATCTGTTTGTAAAGAAACTACAGTTGCCATAACCGCCTACAGGCGGGACAGTCCCGGTTTTGGCGGAACTGGCCCGGTCCTGATCTGGTTCTGCCAATTCAGGGGTTGGGGCCCGGATTTGGGTTTGCTGCAGGCCGGGTGGCACTCCTCCTCCTCCTCCTCTCCTCCTCCTCCTCCTGGCGCTCCCGCAGCGGCCACCCCCCACCTCCTCCCCCACCTCCGCTTTTTTGCGCAGTCGCGTGGCTGTGCAGCCCGCCCTCTTCCCCTCCTCCTCCCTTTTTTGCATGCGTGCATGCGCGGCGCACACCCACCTACCCCTCCTCCCTCCTTTGCGCGGCTGCGCCGCCCGCAGCACTTCCCTGGGGCTGTGGCCAGCACAGCCGCGCATTTGCCCCGCTTGGCGCGGGGCCATATAGACGCTCACCCCTTCAGGCTGGCTGGACAATGGCAGAAGGGTGGGGGGGGGCTGTTTCCAGCCCCAGCCCACCTGGCCAGCCCAGAGGGAGGTGGAGCCTCAAGAGGAGGAGGAGGAGTGAGCCTCTGGGCCAGCCAGGGGGAGGAAAGTGCCCTTTCTTGGCGCATGGCCAAGACAGAGGAGGAGGAGGAGGAAGAGGAGGGGGAAAGAATAGGAGGAAGAAGTAAGAGAAGGAGGAGGAGGAGGAGGGTAGGTGCCCATTTCCAAAAGTTTTTTCCCCCAAAGTGGTTTTTTTTTGTGTATTTTTGGTGTTTTTAATGCTAACAGGTCTGCCTTGTTTTAAAAATGATAGTGATGATGATGATGATACTGTATATACACCCAGCTTTCTGAAGCTGAGAGTCTGTGACTTTCCAAAGTGCATTTTGTGTTCTTTTTTGTGCTTTTAATGCAACAAGTCTGCCTTCCTTTGACAATGAAGTGATGATGACAACGAGTTGATATTGAAGGCATGTCCAGAGCAAATCAGTTGCTCTGATTTTTACAAACTCAGAGCAGTGAAGAAAAATCAAAGTCCCTTGACCAAGTACACACTTCTGAGAAGTACAGTTGGGGTAAGAAACCTGAAACCAAAGGCAAATCCGCTTCTTGTTAAACCACCTTGACATGTTAAATATGCTTAGCCATGTTAACCCATGTTAAGTGTTAAACCCAAAGGGTTTGGTTATGCAATAAGCCTCTGAAATATGCAAGAGGCCATGTTCAATAAAGCCATGTTAAATGCCCAAATGCGCTGTTGTGTTTTGAAATGGAGGGGGGGGTTGTTTGGCCAGAAAAGGAAGTACATTTCTGCCATCTGTCTAGGAATAATGCCAAAATGTCCTCCGTTTTGAGCAAGCCTAAGAAACATGTGTTTATATTAAAGCGTTAAAAAAAAAATTCCGCGTGTCCTCCATTTAAAAAATATGTCCTACATTTGAGCCTAAATTTTGTCCAACATTTGTCCTACATTTTTTTTACATTTGTCCCATTTTGGAGGTTGACAGTTATGGCAACCCTATGTAGATGTGAAATCCGTGGATATGGAGGGCTGACTGTACTGTTTAATGACAATGAGCTTCTGTTGGGGAGGTATTTTCTATGAAGAAATCATGATCAGGGAAGGTGATGCTTAATTGTCTTCCTTTCTGTTGCATTCCCATTGCAACTGCCATAGCTGTTCTGGCCACCAAACACTGTTCTTTCAGATACACATTCATCCCTTCAAACATGGCTCCAGAACCCATGGAGCGGGGAAGCAGCTTTAAGAAGACAAGTGGTGAAACATAAAAGGTAATACAGTTGGCCCTTTGTATCTACAGATTCTTTATCCACAGATTCAAGCATCCACAGCTTGAATATAATTTTAAAATATATAAATTCCTAAAAGCAAACCTTGATTTTGCCTTTTTATATAAGGGACATTTTACTATCCATTGTATTTAATGGAACTTGAACATCCATGTATTTTGGCATCCATGGATCCTGGAACCATACCAAGGGCTCATTGTATGAAGAGGAAAAGTTAATTCTCTCTCTCCCGTTTCTTGCCTGAAAATTGTCCTCTTCCTCCTGTGCCCTTTCCTGGCATAGTAATGAGCTGTTGGGCTTTCTTACACAAAGTGGTATGTGGAAGTAGTTTACCCCTGGGGTGGAAATGGATGTGATGACAGGCACAGTCTGAAGCTGAAAATGGCAGGCTCAGGTGGAATTCTCCTCACTCTGCATCTCTAGTGGAAGCAGAGCTTGGGTGGAGAAAATTGCAGGAGCAAGTGTGTGTTGTGGGGGGGGAGGGGGTTGTTCCCAGACAATATCTGGATTTAAAAAAAATATTTCCAGAATCAATGGGTCAATAGCTTCTTGTCAACTCTTGGCGTTCTAGTACAAAGTAGAAACTTTTCTTGCCTCTGAGTCAAATATAAATTTGGTAATGTTTTCCATTGGCTTGGTGGAGTCATGAAAAGCAGACTAAGAAGATTATCGCACTGGGGTTAAAATGTTCTCTAGTGCGTTCTAACAGGGGCGAGCACGGAACATGACAGGAACCCGATGGGGCCCAGAACACTAGTTTACTGCACAGCAGAACGCCGCCGCCAAGCATTCCCATCAGGTTCCCATCGGGCTCCAGGGGACGCCATTTCTGGGGACGCTTTGAAACCGTCCCCAGAAATGGCATCCCCTGGAACCCTATGGGAACGCTTGGCGGCGTTCCGCTGTGCAGTAAACTAGCGTTCTGGACCCCATCGGGTTCCCGTCATGCTCCGTGCTCGCCCCTGTTAGAACGCACTGGGGAACATTTTAAACCCAGTGCGATAATCTTCTAAGACAATGTCACCAACCAAGAGGAGAGCCAGGGTGGCATGGTGGGGTGAGCATTGGACTAGGACACTGAGAGATCAGTGTTTGAATCCCAGCTTGGCTATGGAAACCCACTGGGTGACCTTGGGCAAGCCACAGACTCTCAGCTTCAGAGGATGGCAATGGCAAATCCCTCTGAAGAAACTTGCCAAGAAAACCTTATGATAGCTTTGCCTTAGGGTTACCATAAGTCAGAAACAACTTGAAGGCACACAAGAACATCATCAACAACTAAATGTCACTTATATGTCAGATTGTGACAGTAATGAGGGGGAGGTATATAGTAAGCATTCTTTTTGCCACCAGCTCTGTGTTTATCATTCAATCTAATTCTGCCTTTTCTGGGAAGTAATACTTCGCTTTGAACTCCACGGGAATAGTTCTCAAGCAAAAAAGGAGATAAAGGACTGGGCTTTAAGACTCCAGCCGTGCAAAGTGTATTTCTTTTGGAGTAATTTTCTCTGAGATATCAGAGGCTCAGTTCCAAGGAAATGTACTTCAATGAAAGACACTTCCTCTGAGAAGCATCTTTTGCCTTGTGTTGTATTAATTTGTCAAGCTCAGCCGGTGTGTGTGCCAGGAAGCTGAGCTGGCATGCCCTCCAGGGTTCTGATTAGCCATGAACAGTTTGCTCTGGTGATGTAATGCTTGTAGTATAATAACCTTACTGGTGTGTATGTGTGTATGTATGTGTGTGCTTGCACAAACTGGTCTCACCAGCTTAGGAAAGCTGTGCTAAGAAAGCAGTAGTTATCATACGAAATTGACGCCAGACTCCTAATTATTTCTTTTCAATGCAACCACAGAACAGCATCGGTAAGGGCTTTAAAAAAAATTCCAGCCAATAGGCGTTTCTAGCTACACCTATCACGTACAAAGGAAACAGTATTCTTCTTGTGACAGGATGGCACAACTATGCATTCATTTGGCAACACACATTTTTGCGTGCATATATATATATTCTTTTCTTTTATACTCTTGACTTTTGCCCCTCTGCATTTGCGTTACTAACAACGGAGTTAGGATGAAACATAGTAACATATCTGTTTCTACTATTTATGAAGTGTGGAGTTAGTCTAATTACTGGTCTGATGAATTTCCTTTGTGAGAAGTTAAGGACTAGATCCAGGCAGACAAGGATTAGATCCAGCCACTGTACTCTGTTTCTCTGTTCTGTGCATAAGAGGAGCATCATAATTGGAGTCAGAATTGCTTGGAAGTAGCGTGGTTAGAGTGAGCAGAGTGAGATAATGCCTCAGGTGTACAATACGCAAGGACAGCTGTGACAGACTCATGATTGTATCTCATGAGAATTCTGCTTGTTTCCCACCACTGGAGGACAGAGCTGTGCAGGCTATACAAATGCTTCTCAGGCTATTTGATGTGGGGTACTATTCCCCCCCCCCCCCCCTTATACCAGGAACTGGTACTAAATTTGAGCTCATTGAGTACAATTGTTTCTGTCTTTCCTGCACACTTTCCAGGCATCAACCACCAATGGTTCAGGAACTGGCAACAGTATGGGCACCACCACTTTGTGGAGCACTGGGCTATACAGCCTACCTGGGTCCTCAAAACTAAATTGCTGCCTCAGATGTTGTGTCAGATTATCACATTCCAGTCTAAATTCTGTTGCCTGTCCTGTGTACAGAAGAGCGATTAACTCAGATTTACCTAGCTATTGACTCACTATTCATGTGTTTTATTCAGTGGGTTTGCTCTATTTGGGACGAGCCAACAGGATTCAAAGTAGAACTCAACTGATCATCTGTTGTACTGATCATCCATTTCACTTATACCTATACTACATGGAGTGGGCATCATGCCATCATGCCTCAAGTGGGAAAATCTATTTAATTGCTCATCCAAACTAGAATTCAGCTGATCATGCATTCAGCTCATCATCCAAACTAGACTCCAACTGATCATCCATTTGACTTCTACCTATACTACATGGAGTGGGCATTATGCCATCATGCCTCAAGTGGGAAAATTTCATGAGCCAGCCTTGTGAACCAGCCAATCAGCTTAGCCTCCACTTTTTGGTGTGTTTGTCCAGTGGCAGTGATGGCTTCTCTCTCCCCACAGTGGCTTCTCTCATACCATATCTGCACACATCTTTGCACTTTGTCTCATGTGATTTGTATGCCTCCTTACTGGAGTGTAAAACTGAAGGTTACTGTAAATACATGTGTCAAATTGGATTGACAACATTCATTTGGAAGCTATTTGGAAAGGAAAAGAAGAAAAGATTGTCTTGTATTCTCCAAATTCATTTGTCATTCGTCATTCATTGGATCAGAATCAGAGTTTCCACTCTCCTATTCCTTCTCCACACTCCACTCCACTCCCAGAAAAGTTTGGAAGCCCGAATGGGAGAAAATGGGTTAAAACTATTACACACAGGGCAGACAGCTATACTCTCCCCACTAACCCCAGGTTACTAATTGAGGGAGTAAAGGCTTCAGTAAACTACTAATCTTCAGCCTTTCAGTTCTAGATCCACCTTTAGACATGAGCAGGCATTTGTGGACTTATCTCTATCTATGAATGTATCTGTCTCTATCTCTTGTTTCTGTCTCTTATCTCTTGTCTCTATCTCTCTTTCTAAAACCTTTCATCACAATGTTGGTGCTGCTATAGCCACTCATTGTAGATCAGGCTGTGACCCAACAGCAGACCTTTGCAGGGGGAGTTGTGGACTGCAACTTGGCCACTGGCCTGGCTGGCTGGGGATTCTGAGAGCTGTAGTCCCAAAAGTAACTTTTCCATGCTCTGATCCCTACCCACCAGTAGCAGAAGAAGACATTACGCATAAAAATTCCCAAGCAAACCTGGGTTTTATTGAAAAGGGGATAGGATTACATCACACGTATTTTATTTGGCAATGGTTTTAAATGAGAAGTGGGGCATATTACTGAAATGGATCTAGGTGCCAGTGCACTCATGTAACATTGACTGTCGGGTACATGACTCATTTCAGAGATCAGCCTTTACCAGCATTCTTAAGACTCACATCTTTACTACATCTAGGTTATTTATCTCAATGCTCATTATATTAGTTAATGCTACCCTCCAAGATTGTGTCATACACTTTCCTAATATCCCATCTGATAAAATGCACAACTTCCTCTCATCAGTTTCAGTAATAAATATTCAGTGCAGAATTTTGCAGCATGACAGAAGTCAGCCTACACACAATGGAAATGAGCTCCCTGAAGTATGTGCACATCCTGTCCTGTCCACCTCATTTACGTCTTCTCAAAATATGTTTTTCAGCGCATTGACCCAGACAGTAGCAATACAAGTAACATGTTGGAAGATTTGAACATAGTGTGTGTGCTGTAGTCATCTTGCAAAAAATAAATCAATAAACGTTAAAAATTGCATCTTGTCACCTCTTCAAATGCATCCTAATGTTTTTTGAAGGTATGATGTTGTCAAATTTGGACACATTATCAAAACAGTCACACAGCAGGTTTACAACATTTTGAAATCTCCATTTGTGAGGAGTTCAGCACTTAAATTATAAGGTGAATCACTCAGCCATTGCTTAAGCTATATAATTTCTCTGAACATTACACTTAGTGAACATCCCCACATCTATGTTTTTGATATCGTATTTCCATTATTTATACTGCAACCAAGAAATGATGACTTTCAGCACCAAGAGGATTATCACTCATTCTTTACAGCTACAATACATTGTGGTTTTTACTTTTTGTGGCTACAAGAAGTGGCAGCTGATAGCTCCTATGTCACTGGGGAGGTGAACCTACTCCAGATTTCAACTTGAATTTTGAAGGCACTACCCAAGATACTGACCCTTACCCCTCAAATGGGTTCAAACAGCTTTGATAACTCCTTTTAGTTCACATTGCAATGGATTTACTACCCCACAGTTATCCCCACAGCTAGATACAACAAGAAAAGTGTTGTGAAAGGATGAAGGACAAGACGAAAATGAAGTCATATTTCAGGGTGTCCCCCTTGTAACATTCTTCTTACTTCAAGACAGCTTCCTTGTTAGTTTGGGCCATTCAAACAACTTTCTTTTTAAATCAGTACAGTCAGAGAATGGGAGGTCATGATCACTGCTTCCACCATTCCTGCTAATTATTTTAAAGCATGCAGCAGCTTTTCCCAATGTACACTGAAGCTATAATTCTGGACACCCTTACAATAACTAGCTCTTTTCCTGCCCTATGAGTTCTGGGATGACACACACTTGAAAAAATGGTTCACCTGTAAAAGAAATACAGGAATCTCTTGTTTTGTTGGTTATTCCCCCCCCCTCCCAATTTTACTAATGCTTAAGCTTTCACAAATGCCTGAAGACTTTGTCTGAGAAACCAGGTTCATAGTGTACATGAAGACTCATGAACAGAGCAAAAGCAAGGATCAAACATTCCTTGGGAAGTGGTGACTGGAATGTATGGGATTTATGTATCTGTAAGCACCATATTTATGGTACTGTGCAGTAAATCCTATTCTGATCTCTGAAATAGCCACTTACGAGAAAGTAGCTACTCCAGAAAGTAGCCACTCCAATCTGTTCTCCTGTCATGCAGAAAGCAGCTGACTGATGTTCTCACCCTGTCCCATGAGCAACAGATGAACAGGGGTATCATTAGGGCATGCATGGGGTTCAGGTGACACCCTAAAGGGGATTGACACCATTGCTTCCAAAACATCTGCTTATTTGCAGAAATGGGCTTTGTGGAGTTTGCCTGCATCCTTTAAAATGCTGAAGAGATAGTGTGACTGGGGGCAAGGCTCAGTGGGAAAAGAAAAGAGAGGCTCAGGGTTTTTGTTTTTTTAAACAATTTTTAATTTTTAAAATATTTTTTAAATTTTCTTTAAAAGCATCATATCTTACCAAATTTACACTTTAATCACATGAAGCAATGCACATGTAAATACATTTAGGCTGTGCATATGATATTGTAATGTAAATGTATTATCTTAATTTTGCTAGTTGTCTATGTCACAATGATTGCCTTTAAATTCAGTGACATACAGGAATTATGATTTATGAGCAACATGAATGCCAAAAACATTTCTAAAGATTCTGTCTGGCGTGGTATGGGAGGAGTTCAATAGGGGCATGACACCATGAGTTACAGCACCAGGTGACACCAACCCTGCAGAGGAACAGACCTCTGTTGACCACTGGCAGCTGCCGCCTGGTAGGTGAGAACTAAGGGACATTCACATTCCCTAACTTGCCCCTAAATGAGGGGATACATTGGGATCATGAATACATAACAGTCACAAGTGGGCAACTCTACATTATGAATTTGTAACTGCCATAGAGGATTCCAGTATTTTTATTAAGTGCCCTTTCAGCCAAGATTTGTACTCTAATGATCTAATGAAAATAAGAGTGGTGTTGCAATTATGAAGGAACTTTATGCACCCATAGCCTTAGGAGCTTTTTTTTTTAACTTAAAAGATTTTTGTGTCTTTAAAAATAATACAGTTTTAACAAAAAGAACCGTACGGCATGATAAAAAGCAATATGTGAAGCAACGGACAACAAAACTAACAGTTTTCTGGCTGCAGAAATGAATGATTCTGGATTTTGTTCCCGACGTGTGAAAGTGTTTGCCTCTCCCAGCCTGCCTGGGTTTTGATTTGAGATATGTGTGCTACTTTTAAAACAGTTTTCAAAGCCATAACTGAGGGAGAATACCCATTGACTGTAAAATTTGTTCCAGGAAAGCTTGTGCATCATGAAAGAACCTGACACTAATAGCAGAATGATGCATGTTTAAGTTCATTAAAATCAGTGAGCTTAAGTGCATCTAGCTATGTTGTGGGTTGTGGTCACTTTCTGAAAAATCTATGTGCACTACCATTTTATCATTATCTTTGCATGTGTTTTCATATACAAGACATCCATTACTTTGAAATATAATAAAAAAAGGCAACATGCCTTGTTCTTTGATGTCTTCAGAGACTGCATCCTATTCCTCTTTTACTGTTGTAAAATTACAGAAGCCTTAAGGAAGGGGGAAATGGCAAAAAATACGTAAGCTGCAGTCCTTATGTCAGATTGTTGGAGGTTGATAGGAATGATCAAAGTTTGGGGAAATGACATTTTTCAGTTGCAGCTCTCTGGGCTCATGCTGCCTGGGAGGTTATGAGAGCTGTAGTGCAAACCAGTAATATCTCCAAAGGTCTGTGGTTGATAGGATTTCTTTGTCTGAGGGAGTAGAGATTCACCCTCATAAATCTGACATGCTTCTTGCATTCTAGCATTGGGCATCACAATACTGCATCTACACTGCAGAATTAATGCAGTGCTCTAAGTGCCATGAGTCAATGCCATGGAATTATGAGATTTATAGTTTTGTTAGATACATTTAACCTTCAGTGTCAGAGAGCTCTGGTGCCACAATAAACTACCAAACCCAGGATTCCATAGGATGGAGCCATGACAGTTAAAGTGGTGTCAAACTGCTCTAATTCTGCAGTGTGGCAGCAGCCTTTGTCAGAGCTGTCCCCCATGAAGGGCAGGGTTACCTTCAACAGAATGCTCTTACAAACTTTGGATTGGATATAGAGTTAGACATAACTTCAAGAAGACCATAACAATCAATAATAATTAATCATTACTGATTTAAGTTACACAGATTTTAAATGAGTTTACTCTAAGTAGGGCTGCATCAAACTCCAGTTCATTATTAATTCACAAGTGGGGCCTGCAGCAACATGAAGCATGGATTGCTCCTATTCCAAGTTCCACTTTGCCAGTCAGCTATGCCCTTCTCCAGAATATGCCATTCAATTCTCACCGGGTTTTCTAAGATGATTAAACTTCTCAACTGTCAAATTTCTGGTTTTAGCCCAGAATGAGAGGGAATATGGTTAAACAGAGTCATACTCAACAAGGTCTGTTTTTTGTTTTTTTACTATTCATCTATCTATATGTAAAGAATTAAACGATTAAAAATAGTTATGAAACACAGATTTCCTGACCAAACATTCCTATATTGGAATGAAAAGTCTTGCAAAACATTGTGTAACAATGCACAACAACCAACGCCTGATGTAAGTTTTGCCTGCCATGTAGTCAGTATAATTAAAGCATGAAAAAAAATCTCCTTTCCCTACTCTTTGAAGACAGTCTATGTCAGTTTATTTTTTAAGACTTCTGTATCATTAAAATTATATTCTCCAAATATTTATTTATTCATTTATTCAAATATATCCCACCCTATATCTAAAGATCTAAGAGTGGTTTACAATAACTTCAGCTTAAAACAAGAAATAATTACAAAAGTTTTTTTTAATTAAAATATATATTGAATTATTACTCCATTAATAAAAAGACAATATAAAACCTATTAAAACAATCTTGATTCATAAAAGGTATGCAACCTGAATATAATCTTTGGCCCAAAGGCTTTAATAAAAAGCCAGGTTTTAATATGGCATAGAAATAATTCCAAAGTTAGTGCTAATTGAGCTTCTGGGGGAAGGCAGTTTTGAAACTGGGGTGCCACCACAGAAAAGGCCTTCTCCCATGTCCTCCCATAATGTATTTCCCCTGCTGATGGGCATGGAGGAGGGTCCCTCCAATAGATCTCAATACCAATCCATATGAAATGAAAACATACCACTCCTACGCAAGAGGAAAACATCTCACACACACTCACATTCACACACATTGTTTTCAGTGTTCTGTGTTGCTCAGAATTTGGCTCCAGATATTTTCCCAGATGTCTACATCTGCTTTTAGGGATGCCTGAGGGGGTACTTAGAAGAAGGATTGTTTACGTACATGTCAGTTATGCTAGATTCTGAAGTCCTACCAGTAGAATCCTTTCACTGGTTGCAACCCTTCCCTCCCCTGTCTCCCAAATTCCTTATACTTTAAATATTATAATAAAAAATTACTTATTTGCACAACTGCACAGTTCAAATGCCTTTCCATTCATACTTATGCATTTGAAGAACATTGTTCATCAACAGGACTGTGGAGCACACCAGCCATACTGATAGCATGTCATCATCATCATCATCATTTCAAGATGCATTTGCACCAGCTGTGGGTGGCGGGATACAGGAATTTCCTCCCCTGAATGCTGCCCCACCAGACCCTTCAGTCCCCAAATTTCTACTTATTGCAGGAACTTAAAACTTCAGCTGAGCATTTAGAAATAATGTTTAGGGATCCAAAGAAAAGGGGCAGGCAAAGTGACCGTGTGAATATCATCACAATAAATTTAAGAGTTCTAAGTGTGAACGGTCTTCAGAGTCTCACTCTCTGCAGTGCTAGGAATTTGGGAACTGAAGGAAAATTTCATTAGGAAGCAGAATTTTTATTCATTTCATTTTGCCTTCCTCCCTGCAGGGCTATGCAGGGTTTTTAAAAATTCTTTAAAAACATAACATCTTACCAAATGAGCACTTCAACTACGTGAAACTATGTACACGTAAATACATTTAAGTTGTGCATATGATATTGTAATTTAAAGATACACTTTTCATTCTGTTAATTGCTTATGTCACAGCTATTGCCATTACATTCCGTGATATACGGAAATTTCAATTTATGAGTAATATTAGTATGAAAAACATTACTAAGGATTCTGTATGGTGTGGTATGGGAGGAGGTCAAAAGGGGGAGTGACACCATAAGTTACTATACTGGGTGACCCCAACCCTAGTGCCTGCCTGTAGCTACACCCCTGATGTGCACCATTACTGTAAATCACTTTGAGCTGGAGAGCACCAACTTTATTATGGAAGCCAGCCATTTATGAGAAGATCTTTTAGGCTGTGAAGAACATTTTCCAGCCCCTGGGGCACCACTGTAAGAACAGTCTGGCCCCTGTTCACATCCGTAGTGTGAATGTATGCTGTTAATTTATGTTAAGGATAGAATTTATTTCATTCTAGGAAATTGTTTAGCCTTTGAAGTCCTGCTACCATTCACATGTATGGTAAATTCCCCTAAGGAACCATCTGGTTGCTTCTCTACTTCCATTGTCATTACATGTACCCCCCCTCCCCATGTGCTTCATTAAAATTTCTGCCTGTAGCAGAAAAAAATGCAATGCAGTTGAATTAATTGTGCAATGTTTACTTCTGTCAGGCCAACCCCTCAATCATTGCTCCACCTTACACATTATGAAGATGACACCTTTTTATAAAGCACCAGGAGCAAGAGCTGTAGCCAGCAGTCGGTGTGAGTCGCTATTACTTTCCTGTACCATCTCCAAAAAGTGAAAATGCAGAGGCCTACAGGATGCCATGTTTCTGTAAGTCTAAATTCACACTTTTTAAAAATGTTGTGAAGTGGGAAGATGAGCACATTTACCCTTGAACACAGAGATGTGCTTCACACTGGTGCTAGGCGAATTTTATTCTTAGTGCTTGACACAATATGTGTGTGTATCTATATCTATCTATCTGTATATGTATAAAAACATATGTGGCTTATGGAATATTAAACTTTGACTCCAATGAAGCTGTTGTTTTGTGTGTGAGTGTAGCTTTCAGCTTAGAATGGTAAGCACTTTGAGATGTTATTAGCGATCGCATGTGTTTGTTATCTTAAAAATCTTTCCATCCTAATTTTCAAATTATTAAGGTTTTCCTTAATGGAGTGTTTAGAACAGGGACGGATCAATCTATTTCCAGCATGTGTCATTTTCACATGTGTTCATTTGGAACTCCATTCCATCCAATTTCAGCATTAATGTGTATTTTTTGGTTTGTTTTTTAAAAAACAAAAAAACCTTTGAACACATTTTGCTTCAAAATATAAATTTCTAAACATGCTATTAAAGTATAGATTTGTAAACGTATTTTATCCTAAAGTGTATTTAGTACATTTTGTGAGTCTATAAGAATACCACAAAATTTAGAGAGCAGTAAAATCCAATGGATAATTGCTTTCCAATTGGCCCATTAGTTCATAAACTGTGGATCAGGTTTCTGTGCTTCAAAATGCAGAGTGAACAAAATTCTTGAGCACCCTCAGTTCTGAGTAGTGCTTTCTTAAGCTATTATTCATGAGATGTGTATTTTGTAATGCTGTTGTTCAGATCCTATGGGAGCTTTTGCCATTAACTTCACGTTATGGATGTCTTACTGGTCACCAGTAGCTTTACTTTAGGCATCATCCCTGCTCTGTGCCATGAGCATGAATGGCATAAATTTCATGTTCATGTTCTGTGTTTAATGTTAGGATTCTATACAATGTAATTATGACTAATTTTTAGAAACATAATTGTAAATATAATGTAAACCAATAACAAAAGGCAAATTGAAAGATCTTGTAGGCAATCATTCATGAGTTAGAAGTCACAGTAGTCCTCCCCGCTCAGCATATCAGCAGAAGTTAAGATGCATCAAACATACAATTCTTGGACGGGAAGTGATTGCTTATTAGAAGAATTTCTATTGGCATACCAAAGTGCCACATAGAGTGGAAGGAATCTGGTTTGACGAAACACTTGGGATAGGCACATTTGCTATGCAAATTTTTCTAATAAAGAAAGTTGCCAGGCACACTGGTACTAGGAATGTACACATCTTGGTTTTAGAAAATTAAGTGATGGAATATCTCCATGTAAGCAGCCATAAGTAGGAAGGTAATGATTCCTTTATGCAGGAGATCCTCCTTTTTATCATCCACTGTAGTCAAAAGAGAAAATCTAAAGTCAAAGGATCTCTATATTGTCTTTTTAAAGAGAGGTCTGAATAAACCTAGTATCCCAAACTGGGCAGCTACCTTATGAATCAATCATTTATAATAAAGAAAGGATGGGTGACTATCCATTTTCTGGGGGCTGTAAATGCCACTCACCAGACTTCAGTGACTCACTCCCAACTGTGTCCCATCCTTTAAAAAAAAATCTTTAAAATGTTGTAAAACTCAGACATTTCCTCAGGCTCTCTATGGGATATGGAAAGTTATTGGAGAATAAGTTTGTCGTGGTTATAGGCCCCTTGGCCTCCTGTTTCATTAGTGAATAAATTAATTACTTTGGGTTTCAACTTCCACTTTGTTTCTTGGTTTAAAAAAAAGGTCTAAAACAAGCCAGCTTCCCCCAAAATACACTTCAGAATTGCCCCCTATCCCCCAGGGCCTCCATGTTGCCCATGGGCCACACCTTTTCCCACCTCTGTAATAGAACCTATTTTCCCAACCTGCAACTTCCAGATGCATCGGACTACAGTTCCTACCATCCCCACATCAAAGACTAGGTGTTTTGTAGGTACTGTATAATGGTGTTTGAGTGACAAAAGTGCCAATTTTGTGAATCAGTTTCAATCCCCCCACCAAGTTTAGTTAAAATATTTAAATTGGGATGGGCAACTTCTGCCTGAAGGACCTAGTTTCAACATCACCCTCCCCTACTGATCCCTATATGTTTTACTTGTAGGCTTCTTAGGGGTGTCTGGTTGGCTACGGAAAAAAGATGTTAGCTAGATGAGCTGATTCATCAGGAAACTTGTTATGCAAAGTCGAGATGAGCAAAAGGATGCATGTAGCCCCCAATGACACTGAACACTGACAAAGCAGATCTTCCATTCCTGGAGGTGTCCAAGATCAGTAGTTTTGTTTTACATAAAAAGCAAAATATATGAAACGCTACTTTCAGAACATAATAAGACAAAAGAAGTCAGCTCAGAATAAATTAATACTATAACAGTTTGCAGTCGTACAAATTCTAATCTGCTGCTGCTATATCAAGCAACCCCAAATTGTAGGCACAACAGATTAGCTGCCATAAGCATGCATTCTCAAGTTAAATCTAAGAATTTGTGATGCTCTTTTCTGGCCCATGTGTTTGATGTTGAGATCCTTCCCTTCTGTATTTGTTTGTTTGATGGGGCCAGTGGTCCCAACCCCTTGCAGAAAAATGTCCAAAATGTAAAAGCAGAAGTCACTTCCAGTTTTAGTTTAATAGTTTTGGAGCATTTTTTTTCAGCTGAGTGCAGCCTACAGAGAATCCTGGATTTCAAAAACCTGTCCCCTGACTTCCTCTATTTGCCCATTAATCTTCTATTGCAATAGTATTCCATTCAATTTATTATGTAAAAATATACTGCAGCATATAAATGAAATATGTTTTAGATGATCTTTGAAATGGATATTATGTTGGACTAACCATCAAGGCTTGCATAAATAAGTGCATTTTTAAGTAGTGTATAAAGCTAAGAATTTTGGAACATGTTGATTTTCTAGGGTCAGAGCATTTCACATAGAAAGTGCCACCACACTAAGTACTCTGCTCTGAGTGGCTGCCAAGTGAATCTCAGGACGGGAGCAAGAGGCCACTACCAAGACCAAATGGATCTATATGGGAGAATGCAATGCACTAGATAACTCATTCCCAAGTTGCTTAGGGCTTTATAGACTAACAGCCAAACCTTAAAGCTGGACCAGTAGCAAATAGGCAGCCTATTATCACAATTGTCATTATTATATTTTAATATACCCGTATTTTCCGGCGTATAAGACGACTGGGCGTACAAGACGGCCCCCAACTTTTCCAGTTAAAATATAGAGTTTGGGATATACTCACCGTATAAGACTACCCCTCTTCCAACGCACACCAAATAAAAATTAAAAAACATCAGATTTGATTTCAATATGGTAATTTTAATTCAAATGCTTATGACAGGCAGGTACTTAGCAGGAAAACTTGTTGTGTACAAAGCCTGCTTGGATTGGTCAGCTCTCCCTGCCTGCCCAGCCCTCCCTGTCTCCAAGATTTTCTTCTACCGTACTTGTACAGCGCCGCCCTTGCTGCTTTCATATGGTCACCACATATGGAGGGTATGCGGCCACTGCCGTTTTTGAGCTCCCCCCACCATATGCAGCGACCGGAGATTCTCCATTCCGGCTCGGAAGTTTCAGCCCTATAAGACAACACCCGGCGTATAAGACGACCCCTGACTTTTGAGAACATTTTCCTGGGTTAAAAAGTAGTCTTATACGCCAGAAAATACAGTAATAGAATCATGGAATCACACAGTTGGAAGCGACCTCAATGCCATGCCAATGTCAGAATAGTATTCCATTCCCAAGGAGGTGGCCACCTAACCTCTGTTTAAAAACCTCCAATAAAGATGAGGCCACCACCTTTTAAGGGTAGTCTCTTCGACAGATCAAACAAACATCAGTTTTTTCCTGATGTATAATATGAATGTCCTTCTTGTAATTCATTGCTTGAGTCCCCTGTTTCCTAGAATAGCAGAAAACAAACTCTTTGGTAACCTGGTCCCTAGTTGTTTAGGGCTTTATAAATGAACAGGGAAGCTGAAAACCTGGCCCAGTAGCAAATAGGTGGCCTATTACAATATTAATTATAATACTGTTGTCATATATTAATACAATAGAATAGGTTTCTTGTAATTTGAACCCATTGGTTCTGATCCTATCCTCTGGAGCAGCAGAAAACAAGCTTACTCTTTCAAGCCCTCAAGATATTTAAAGGTGACTATCATATCTCATCCCATCTTACCTCATCTCATCTTGTCTTATTATAATTATCATGTGATAGCAAAATTATTACTAAGCCGACTAAGGCTTCAGTCCTAGGCACTCAGGAATAAGTCTCATTGGTCTCAAGTGATAAATTGAAACAAATAATTCAAATCAAACCACTCATCATGAATATATCATAGACACTGTAAAAGGTACTAGATTCTCCAAATATAGACACAGCAAACCCCACATGGTTTGTTTTTCTGAAGACATCTACATTCAAGATTATTTTTTCTAGTATCTGCTCTCTTCCACATGGACACAGTTTATGGTTCTATGTATCATTATGCATGGATCTTCTATCACCTTTATGCTCTACTTCAAGAGCTCAAAGTCTGAAGAGCTTTTACTTTTTAAACAATTGTATTTCAGCTATGTACTGTAAACAAGAATAAGGAAGGTGTGACACAGTATTGCTGGTGGAGTGCGGCTGGGACCCAGGCTGATGGTAGCCAACAGTTCAGTGGTGATTTAGTGAGCGATAACCCCCGCCGCCATCCCGTGTCCTGGCGCCAGCCTGGGAGGCTTGAGCCGGTTTAAAATGCTGAGCAATAAGCAAGTGTGGTCTAGTGGTTTGAGTGTTGGAACAGAACTCAAGAAAACAAGCTCAGAGTCTGAATCCTACTCAGCTATGGAAACCCACTGGGTGATGTTGAACTAGTGACACTTCCTCAATTTAAGAGGAAGGTAATGGTAAACTTCCTCTGAATCTTGTCTCCCCCCCCAAAAAAAAAACCCTGTATGAGAGGGTCTCCATAAGTTAAGTTAATTGAAGGCACATGACAACAACATTAAAGTGATTAAATTAAAAGCAAATTACATAAATTACTCAAAAGACAGTCTATTCCAATTTCAAACTACTCTTACAGAAAAATATTCTTCCTAATATTTAGGTGGAATCTCACTTATTGTAATTTGAATCCATTGATTCACATTCTAGTCTTTGGAGCAGCAGAAAACAAGTTTGTTCCATCTTCTACCAGACATCCCCTTCATAGATTTGAAGATAACCACATGTCACATCTTAAATCTTCCTTTTTCCAAGCTAAACATACTCAGCTCTCTAAGTTGTTCCTCATAAAGCTTGGTTTTCAGATTTTTGATAATCTTGGCTGCCCTTCCCTGGACACAATCCAGCTTGTCAATATCCTTCTTGAACTCTGGTGCCCAAAACTAGACACAGTTTACTAGGCGAAGTCTGAAGCAGAGTAGAGAGCCACTACTACTTTGCTCAATCTGGACTTTATATTCCTTTTGATGCGGCCCAGAATTGCAATGCCACACTGTTGAATCATTTTTAGTTTGTGGTCTACTAAAACCCCTAGATCTTTTTCATGTGTACTGCTTTCAAGCTGGGTGTCACCCACCCTCTATTTGTGCATTTCTTTTTTCCTGCCTAGATGTATATCCCTAAGCAATGTTGTATGAAAGGACACATCAAAGACAATAATAAATGAAGAACTGCAATAATTAACCAGCAAATTGTATTGGTTCAAGGGAGAAGAACCTGTGCACTGTCAGAATATTGGAAACTCCAGCTCTACTCAGAGCTAAAATATGTGAATTAATTCCTCTTTGCTATCTGTGGCAAGACTTGGGCCAGCATTGTTATCTTCAAATGTGACTTTTGCCCGATGGGTTCTATCCAATTAGTCTGGCAGAAGGAAGTAAAAATTCTGCCAGACATCATCTTCCCAAGCATCTACAGTTTTTAAAAGGGCACATTTGTTCAGAAAACACGTTGTGCAATAACATGGGACTGCCTTCAGATCTTTAGTAATGACTAGTCTTCTTTTATTGCAGTGGTCTGCTGTGTCACTGCTGTAATTTAGTTGTGGTTGTGGTTGCCAAGTTGCAATTGGAGAACATGAATTTAACTTGAAACACACTGATCAAATAGGAGATGAGGCCGATGCCCTCCTCTCTCATACTGCAGTGTGATAAATATTCTCTTAGGTTGCCACCTGGCAACCTAAACTTGGGTCAGCATAACCTGTTTAACAAGCTATTGTTTTTGTATGTAATTTCTTTTGACTGAATCTTCAAAGAAAGAAGGTGGGTACTCCTTTGTGCCTTTTATTTTCAGCTGCTGATCTCTTTCCCTTTTCATCATTCCACTTTGTGGAAGCAAATGTTGGGTGATAATCTGGCTACTAATCATGACTGCAATTAGCCATTCTTCAGAATCCCTCAGCAAGTCGATTCCTCTCCAAGCCAAAAAAAGAAAAATGCAGCACTCCTTCTTTTCAGTTAACATGGAAATCTTGCTCTGAGCAAAAAAGGGCTTTGTGGTACTACTGTAAAGTTCTGTTAGGGTAGTTGAATATCAAGCATATTAATGAAATTGTTTCTGGATTATGTATAGTGGGAGAACCAGTATGGTGCACTGGATTATGGCTCTGGAGACCAGGGTTCAAACCCACACTCAGCCTTTGAAACTGACTGGGTAACCTTAGGTTAGTTACATTCTCTCAGCCTCAGAGGAAGGCAATAGCAAATCACCTCTGAACAAAGCTTGCCAAGAAAACCCTATGATAGGTTCACCTTAGGTTTGCCAGATGTCCGAAATGACTTGAAGTCACATAACAATAGCAACAACAATTGAATAGTTTGGAGTACCATTTTTTCATCTTTACTCTTTATCCCCAGCTAGGGATGAATAAATCATTCTAAATCTAATATGTCTTAGATCTGTACATATTCATTATAAGACCATTCTATCTTGAGTCCTCATCCTTCTGTGACATTTTTTAAAAACCCAAGAACTTCCACATTTATTTTGTACGCATTTCCCTAACAAGCATGTTTTTGTGTGCAGTTTCCCCCAGTGTACACATTTCTCCCACTCACTTTGCATTAATAGACACACCTTTCCATAGTATTTCCTATGACATACATATTTTTTAGCTGAGGACAGCATTGAAAATTCACAGACAGGTGGAGTCCAAAGAAAGTCTGTTTTCCAATCAGTGCCAGATTTATGCATAAGGTATGTAAGCTTTTATTTAAATAAATAAATAAATAATATTATAGCTACCATCTTGTTCAATATTTATGAGCTCATAATCCAGATTTACAATCTCATAATTTTTGAGCTTCATGTTTATGGTTGTTAATGACCTCACATGACCCCCCCAAACCTACCTCCTATACCAGGCAGTGCCCCACCTAAAAGGTTTCCAAGACGCTGCAGATCAAGGAACTGGGAAATGATGAGTGTGGTGCTCTCCTGGTCATGGGATGGGTTCAGACAAGACGTTGTGGTAAGACCCTGAGGAAGTCTCTCCATCTGCCAGTTTCAATACACTCCATGACCAGAAGAGTGCTGCAGCCATCATTTCCCAGTGCTCAGGAACTCTTTGGTATTAACCTAGCTTAAGAGGCAGGGTTGGCATAAGTCAGAAATGAAGGCATATAACAGCAATTGGAGTTGGGGGTGACATCAGCTCCATGTAGCTATGGCTGATGGTGCAAGAACTTGGCCTGTATGTCTAGTTTTACACACCAGTTAGTATAATACACTTTCTAAAAGTAATACTATGAGCCCTCTTAAAGTTGACATAGCTTAAGGTCTCAGCACATCTCAGTTCATCTCTAATTCCAAACTGTATAAAAATTGAGTCTCCCTCATCTGGAATTCTAAAATTCAAAATATTCCAATATCTAAAATTGTCCCCATGGTTGGCTGAGATACTGATATCTTTGCTTTCTTATGGTTCAGTGTACACAAACTTTGTTTTATGCACAATTTTTTTTAAAAAAAATTCTGTATAAATTTAATTTCAGGCTCTGAGTGTAAGACATATATGAAACATAAATGAATTTTGAGTTTAGACTCATGGCCCATCTCTAAGATATCTCACTGTGTATATGCAAATATTCCAAAATCCCAAAAAAATCGGAAACCCCAAATCTTCTGGTCCGAAGCATTTTGGATGAGGGAGAGTCATCCTGTATTGGTCTCCATTGTGCAAATTTTAGCTCTTCGTTCAAAAATATCATCTAAACCCATCCCTGACTCAAGCTTCTCCTTTGCTAACAGGTCTTTGTCCTTCACACATGTAGCATGTATGTTCTCCCTTCAGTATCTGTGGGGGAAACTGTTCTGGCCCCCACTGGGAATACCAAAATCCACAGATGCTCAAGCCTGCATTGTCCCGTGGCTGGGTGTGCATGCAGCCATGCCACCACTGGGGACAATGAAACTTAATGGTGGTGCAACCACATGCATGTGCTGCCATTGTACCATGGGGACTGTCCTTAGTGGCGGCATGGTCACATACACCTGCCGCCATTGGGGAAAATGCGGCCTTGCTGTCCTTGGATGCTTGGATCCGTGGATGATAAGCTTGTGGATACTGAGAGTTGATCGGACTGCCCTGCTATTTTTCAAATAATAAATACTATACTCTCTAGTTTTCATTTACATTTCATTCCCATTTCTGTTTGATGAAGCTGTATGTGGGGTAATTTTGTTTTGTGGATTAAACAGTCTGGATGTCACCCCTCTCTTTGTACTTGCTTCCTCTCTGCCTGATTTTTCTTTCTCCTGTCAGACCAGTACTTTCAAAGGGCTCTTCTTCTCTTTACAGAATTATATGAGTTTGATACTATTTTAATTGCCATAGTTCTTTCAGATGGAAGCTTGGGATTTGTAGTATAATCCATTCTTTTGAATTATCTGCTAGCTGCTCCAGGAAGTGCCCTAGAGATTTCTACATAGTCCTCTATGAACTACACATCCCAAAACTCTACAGAATGGAGGCTTGGCAATTAAAGTGGTATCAAACCACTAGAACTGTGGTGCAGATACCCTTCTGTAAAAGTTATCTTATTTAATGTGGTTTCTCTAGATGCCTTCCCAGCAGCTTCCATAGCTTTAAAGTCATTGCCCATGAGAAACAGAGCAGCTGGAAGAAAATTTGCAGCAACACAATAAGGCAGAAACCACAGAGTGCAGTGCCTAGAGAAATAGTCTTAAAGTCAAACAATTTTCTACCTGTTGTGTGGTGTTTTGTCTCCTTGCCTTCTAGGCGGTCTTTTTTCTCCTTGGAATAGTGACTTGAAGTTATGGGAGATGCTGGGACAGAGACAGCTGGCTGTTAGCGTAACAGTGGGTGCTGCCCTGCAGTCTCCATCTCCTCTTGATGAAGTGTATAGACAGCCAGACAAACCAAAACTAGGAATGGAAAAAGTTGAAAAAACACTTTTCTTGAGTGTCAAGAAACCTGACAAGAAGAATTCTGGACTGACGAGAAGCTTCACAGTTTGGGATTTATGTCATGTAAAATTTGCCTGTTGTTTTAAATACACAACAGCATTTTCTGTGCAGGGAAACAGAATTTCCTGCACCGGAATGAATACACACACACACACACACACACACACACACACAGTCTGGTTTTTTGCACAGAAAATGTGGTTTTCTGTGTAAAAATACCACATGTAAATTTTCCACAGAATAAATCCTGAACTGCAAACAGTCTTCAAAAACCATTTTTCGTAAACAGTTGATAACATGATTCATTGCATGAATAAAATTATTCACGGAGAAGAATTTTTTTAAAGAAGAATTACATCCCTAGCAGGCACATAGAGGAACTGAATTGTGTGTGAGGATGATGCGGGGAGGAGAGGGGTTAAAATCCTTGGGGAAAGGTACATGCCAGCAGCATCGCTAACCAGTTTGGGCAGCAGTACTCTTCACTGATGGCATATCTTATCCCCCACATTTGCACCATCAGTCTTAGTGGGCATTGGCTCTCACTGTGCTAAATAGTCATAGTTGCAGGCCACATGGAGAGGGACTGAAGGTTGCCCACACCCTGCATCTTGCAGGCTTCCCAATCATGTAGAATCTTCCAAAGTTTTGGCAAGTAAACTCCATATTTTCCAAATGAGACTAGCATTTTTCCAACAGTCCTCTAGTTGATTATGATGGACTTCCTCCCCCAAAGGGAAACATTAAATATGTTTTCCATTGAACTGCAGTTACCATTTCAGCTTTCAGGCACCATACAGATGATTATTGCACACACTTTATCTCGTTGTTTTCCTGACAGGACACACACGTGTTTAACTTCAAAGATGGGTCTTAGCACATTCTTCCATTGGATGCCCGTATACAGCCGGCCCTTGAAAATCCCCTCCTTGAAAAGCTACAGGATAAGCCTGGGTTGCATCTGGACTGCATATGGGCTGCCAGTGGGAGAATGTGCTAAGACTTGTCTTTGAAGTTAAATGTGCATGTATCCCATCAGGAAAATGAGGGTATAAAGTGTGTGCAATAATCTCTGTTGGTATTATAACAGTTTTTAAACAGGACATCTACTGCAGACCTGCTAAAAAAATATGGGAAGACATGTGTGTCTGTGCAGATGGGAAGATATTGGCCTGCAGCTGAGGAGACAAGGAAGAATTCATTCAGTGTGCCTGAACAGAACAAAAACACAACTGCTGACTTTATTCACTGCTGAGAGATCAGGTGCTTTGAGGTGAAGAGAGACAAGAGCCAGATCTAGAAGGGAACATTTGTGTGAAGGAGGAGTAAAGGGTGGATGATGGGAATGATGTTTTGCTCTAGCTCTGAAAATGTATAACAATTTCTGGACCACTGCTGAGTGACGCCTTTTCAGTTGGATTAATGGGTGCTAGTAGTCCAAATAATTCAGCTCAGTTCTTGATAAATCTAAAATATGAGCCTTCTGCCTCTATTTTATAGCTAAACATGTTTAACAAGACTGCACATATCTGGTTTGGTCACAAATGAAACAGCAATGAAAATATACCAGATAAAAGCCAAAGGGAATGCACAGAGGAAAAACCAAATTTGCTCTTTTCTCAAGCCATTCTTGGTCTTTGGCATCTGACTCCAGACACTATGACTTGAACATAGATGCTCAGATGCTATATACTCTCTAGTTGAAACATGAGCAAATTCTGGGTTTTTGAAATGGGACGGTTGAATACTGATCACTCTGCTCACAGCCAACCTTAAGTTGTATCAGCAGGTGAATTACATGGACTTACTGATCATACAACTTACTTGTTGCTGAGATTCACAAGCCTTGCCTCCACCTCTCCTCCTTCTTCGTCCTTTCTTGATATTTTCTAAACTGGCTAGTCCCAGGTATCCTGCTTCCAAGCCTGTGAAAAAGGAAAGACATGTGTTACAGAAGGAAAGAATGGCAAATTTTTGGAACCATCCTTGCTCATTCACTAAAAGGGCAGGAGTGTTAACATTTGGAGGACTAGCTGAAGATGGAACTTCTGCAGATGAAGGTAAGGTCTCCAAGGGGACGGAGGCACTGATTCTCCTCAGATACTTCCTGTTTGGTGGTCCATTTATGTGTATATTTGTTTGTGAGGGTTCATATAGGACCTTTCCTAGAGGCTTTGAACTCAGAATACAGAGGTTATCACTGCCTAGATGCCAAGTTGTCATGTTAGGGAACTATTGCTGTTTAAAATTAACACATTTGGGCAATGTACTGAGTTTGTTTAGTTCACTGGCTTTTACCATTTATTCACCACATTCTGATAAACTAGGATTTCTGTTCCAGGAAGCCTAGCTACTTGTGCTTTCAGTTTTGCTGCTTAGTGGGGAATGCCCCAGCTTTCCCCACCTAGTTATGCCATCATATTTCTCTTCTGTCACCCACCCATCCCATCTTAAGTCTGTGCACTCCTTCCTTCAATTTCTGATGAAGCACATGTTTCGTTCATATGAAAATAGTTTCCTTCAGGAACAAGGGTAGTCCCACACAGCTGCTCTTTTTGCAAGGAGAGAAATGTAATTGACATAGTGACACTGAATGCACTGAGATCTTCCACTCAAAAGGATGTTATATTCATTTATCTTGCTTCAAATTTCTCAGAGTGAAAGGAGAAGGAAGTCTTTGCTAACTTTTTGTGGTAGCTGGATGTATCTCTACTGTATTTTATTTTGCTTTTGTAGTGTCATTGTCAAGAGGAGGTAGTCTGTATTTCCTACCAAGCTCAGGAAATAGAATCTAACATGGTCTTTCACATTATGGAAGGCAGCATAGGCTGCTGCCATACTGCAGAATTAATGTAGTCTGACACTGCTTTACCTGTCATGGCTCCATGCCAGAATCCCAGAATTTAATAACATTGAGCCATGACTGTTTAAATTGTCTCAAATTGCATTAGTTCTGCAGTGTAGATGCAGCCATGCTAATCTACATTTAAAATTACCAATAGTGTTGATTTGGAATATTAAAAGGTTAGATCTAAACTGTTTGCTAGGCTGGTCCTACATCTTAGTTATGAGGACTGATTCTTACATATGTACTTTTCTCTTTGATGGAAACATGTTCTTTGTGTGTGGTTATTTGTCAACCCTAATAATTTACAATAAATCTGCAGTGACAGTTAAAATATTAATGAATTGAAAACTGCAACTAAACGTTACAAAACACAAGAAAATACAAAAGGAAACTTCAAAGAAAAAAAGTGGCCCAGTGTCAAAGGTCCACATTCAGCAGGTAAAATTAAACAGAAAAGGAACAACAAAAACACACTTTTCATTTGTGTCCCAATGAAAAGGGTGGGATAGAGGATGTCAACTTTGTCTCTGAATGGATAGGGGTGAATTCCCTGCCACACACAACTTTGGGTTGATGGGAATCTAAATGCCATTACTGATGGAAAGTGCAGCTGGATCTGGTGAACACTTGATCATGAAGAGGTCTGCAAGTGAAAATGTTTCCTTATTTGAGCTATTGACTGAGAGTTCATGTATTTTTCACAAAGCCTGGAAAAGCCAGTGGCTACACTGAATTCTGGGAATCGTCAATAAATAAACTTTTTCAAACTTTGATACACATGCGCGCGTGCGCGCACACACGCACACACACACACGCACACACACCATATTCTACTTAGAAATACACTGAAATCAGGGGCCCATTTAATGAGCTTTTATTAGAACTGGTTTTAAAATATCACTTAAAACAACATGGTTATTCTGAGTGACAGACATTTTTCTAGATAGAGCTACATTTGAAGGAAGCATCATCAAGCTGTTTGTACACGAACTGGCAGATAGGCTATATTATATCATGACTTCCTTGTGCTTGCAGTTACTTCAAGCAGGGTATTTGCTAGCCTTATAAATAACTCCAAATTATATGTCAGGCAATAACATATTCTGAACTAACATCAACCTTTTAATTTGGTACTAAGAAGCAAAATTTTAAATCATGCATGCTTGCATGTTTTACTACAATGACTAATTCTGTAATTTGAAATTTTATATGATACTATCCTTTTAGCATAGACTAGAACCAGGTGGGGAAAGTTCAGCCCTGACTGCAAAAATTTTTATGACCCAAGCAAACAAAAACAAAACACGGTGAATCGCTTCCATTGGAAATCTCTCAGGCTGAACTTATATGGAGTGGGAAAGCAGCTTAGTACTTATCCAGACTGGACCAAAACCTTGGGATTTGGCAGGAGCTGTATCTGAATGTGTCAGAATTTTTTGAAAGATCCATATAATATTTCTCCTGTCCAGAGGTATTTCTGATGAATTTACAGGATGGTCCATGGTTTTTGAAATACAGGGCAGGAGGTGAACTTTTGGTGGAAATCCCAGCAGATTCTGATAGAGTGTGGTTAATTTTCATGTCTGCTCAGTACCTTTTATTTTTACTTTTGGGTGGTTTCATTGATGATGCATTAGATAGGTGTGTGACCATTGCAATATAGGTTCTCCTCCAACCTTCTTGCCCTCCTTTCATTGCCAGGGAGGGGAGGATATACCACTCACAACAGACTTCAGACAAACAAACAAACAAACAAAGGATGAAACCCTGGTATATTTCAGAATAGATGATGGTTGGATTCTGGGGGGCAGGAGCAACCCTTACAAGTTGTGCATTCCAGGAACATAATAGCCCAGCAGACTGTTGGCTCACCTGGGATTGCTTTTTGTTTAGGCTTAAACCAATGCTATTTGAAAAGACATGATTCCTGGACCAGTGCTTGTCAGTGAGCCATTTGGCTTTCAGTCCACTGTGTTTTCAGGAAAGAAAAAAATAGTTGTAACCAATGGGCACAAATATGTTACCAGCCCCTGGCATATTAAGAAAGAAACTGCTGGTCCCCCTTTCAGATAGCCTGAAAAACACTGCTCTAAATCTCTAAACCTTCCAGGAGCAGTGCAGAATTTTTTTACATTTTGAGACTATAACATAGACTAACCTAGTTCACTTTCAATCCATTTTTTAATTTTAAAAACCCTCTGTTATTTCCCCCTGGTTGTTTTTTTGCCTTGTCCTGTCATCCAGTTTAGATTCAGGGTTGATCCAAGGGGTGGCTGAGAATGAGAGATATCATCCGAGTCAGCATCCGATAGGACACATGCACACACATATGCACATATTCATATGTACATATTCATATGTGTGGGGATAGACAGCAAGAAGGGATTTGGAAGTGCTGATACTCATACTTTACGCAGGCTGGCATATCTCAAATTAAGGTAAGCTAAGGCCGCATGAGAGCCCAGTGGCTACACCTTGTAGAAACAAATTTTCCTTAGAATTACAAGGTGTGTGGCTCATGGTCTTGAGGTCATTTCAGGCTAAAACCAGACTTTGTGTCTCCAGTGATACAGAGCCAGTTTGGGAATACTCCACATTAGCCCTGAGACAAGGATATTGTGTAAGTTAGGCCCAGGAGTTAAAATACACTTTTAAAATGTGCCACTCCTTTGCCCCTGCACTCCTTAACTTCAAAAATTGCCTGATTTTTTTTCAAAAGCAGATGTTGACATTTGGTCACTTTCATTTTATTTGTGCTCTCTCTGGGCATTTTGTGTGATTCCTGGAGAGTCCCAAAGCAAAACATTGCCCCCCCCAGACCTTCTGAAGTTGGCCACCTTTGGAGCAAAGTAGAAGTAAACCAAGATAGTAGGTACAATCTGTTATGTGGATAATTTCTTGGTCTCTGGAAATCATGTCCCAGATATTTTTGTTTTTTCTAAATAATGTAGACTAGAAACTTACAAGTCCAGCATCTGTGCTACCAGACTGATGCATAAGTTCGTGAAGTTCAGCAGTCATAATAGTGGAGCACCAATGACCTGAAAGCTTTGTAAATATGCTCATTCTGGGTGCAGACAAAGCCACCACTTCTCTTGGCCTGTTGAGCAGCATAGTTTAAGTCCCCAATACAGGTCCATTGGTCTTCAGGCTTCAAAGAAACACACCACTTTGAATGATCATAATAAGAAGAGAAGGAGGAATTCCATGGCATCTTGATCAGGTTTATGTTGTAGACGTGATAAGGAAGAGAACAATTTGAGAAGAGTCCATGCCCCTTTCGCTTCCAGGATTCTATTAGAAAATCTGTTTTCAGCTTCTGTGCCATCCAAGCTGCATAGATCTCTGGTAAATTGAGGAGGAAATTGAGAAGTTATTGTATGTTTAGCTTCTTAAATATTTTCACTTCCTGTTATTAGGGATAATATTTGGCCGTTTCTTTTCTGATTGAACTCTTTAAACTCTTTTTAAAGTGAAAATATTTTGAAATAACTTTATGAAGGCTTTGAGGGAGGGAATTAGGTTTGCATAACTTAAGCTGTAAGAATATCACAAAACAGGGAGATTTTTGTAGAGTATTTAGATGGGGATGGCCCTTTATCAAGCCTGTCTTGGAGCTTTGTCAGCTCATCATCATAATGATTATTCTTAGAGGTCTTGCTAAATTTGGACCACAGGAGAGCATGATGCAGGCATGGGAGCTTTTCTGATTCGCCTTTCAACAGGTGCACCTTCATGTCAAGGAAAAATGTGAAACATTTTTGGATTTCTAATATTAGGAACAACGAAGAAATACAAATTTCTAGAGTGAGCCACAACAAGCACTGTGGGATGAGAATTATGCAGCCCTCCAGATGTTCCTGAAGTGCAGACCCCACCATTGTTCACTATTGATTATGCTAGCTAGGACTGCTGAGAATCAGTGGCATCACTAGGTGTGTGTGGAGGGGGTTCAGACCACACCAGGTGAGACCCTAATGGAGGTGACACCAATGCTCCTCAAGCATCTGCCTTTGGGCAGAAACAGGCAGTGGCATTTTCTTGTGTCCCTTTAAAACACTAAAGAGATGGTGTTTTGGTGTGATGAGGCTCAGGGGGAGGAAAAAGGAGAAGCCCTAGTTTTTAAAAATTGAATTATTTTTTTTTAAATAAAATTTTAATTTTTAAAAAAAATAATTTTTATCCTTTTAATTTTTTTAAAAAACCACCATCTTACTAAATTTACCAAATGTTCACTTCAAGCACATTAAACTATGTATCTGTAAATACATTTAGGCTGTGCATAGGCTATTTTAATTTAAAGGTAGAATTTTAATTTTGCTAGTTGTTTTACATCACAACTATTACCATTACATTCAGTGAAACACAAGAATTATGACTTATGAGTAACATCAGTACAAAAAAAATTAGTAAGGATTCTGTATGGTGTGTGGGAGGAGGTCAATGGGGTTGGTGACACCATGGTTACCGCACTGGGTGACACCAACCCTAGTGATGCCCAATAGCATCTCGAGGCCCACATGATCCTCCTCCCTGCTATATAGTAAACACCTACCTTCATGATAACTGTGAGTTTTAGCAAAGCTGAAGACTGTTTCTCCCTGGGCTGACTGGAGCTTGGTGAGCCTTTGCTTCCAAGGGACTGATGGCAGCTTGGATCCAGTGCACAACTTTTGCAGATTGAAAAGCTCTGTGTGGAGGGCCTTTGGGATGGAGCAGTTGTAAATATTTGGGTTGTAGCACAAGAGTTGCTTGTCTGGACAGGATGAAAAGTAGTTCTGAGATGCCATGGTAAACAAGATGTTAAACAAAGCCGTTCCAGTTGAAATAGGCAGTTTTTGTGACGGGGATGGGTTAGATCTTACATCAGCTATACTAATAAAACATTTTTAAAATCCCAGTAGTTACGTAAAACACTTCATCAAATAGAGCCTGAACTGTATATGCATAGTAATTATTACCTATTTCTGCAAACTGATCGCGTCGGAATGTTAGGCAAATCACTGTCTGTCCATTGTATTTCCCTGTGGATGGATAGCTATAACCATCCTCAGGAAATGGAGGGAACTCAGGAATACTGTGAATAACCCAAAAACCTTGGTATTGATCCAGGACCAGAAACCCTGCCATATAGAAGAAGAGCAAACACAAGGAGATCAGAACTAAGCATCATCATCATCATAATAATAATAATAATAATAATAATAATAATACAGCATACATTCATATCCCTCCTTTTTCCAGTCCAGGTCTTAAGGTACAGGTACAGATTTAAAATTCATGCCATACAAAAAATAATAATATAGTTAAACTAACAATAATATTAAAAGTGGTAAAAAGCATGACCAACAAAAAGAAAACAACTAACAAACAGTATAGCGCTTTGTGAAAGGTTCTGCCCTCCTGACCAGTCAGCCATCAAATATCTGCCAAAAGGTCTTCAGCTGCTTACAAAATGATAGCAGGGAAGGTGCTGGTGTAACTTTTCTAAGAAGAGAGTTCTAGAGCCTAGAAGTGTCAGCAAGAATATCCTCTCCTGTGTCATCACCAGATGTACCCATGGGACAGAGAGAAAGACCACCTCCAAAGATACCTAAACATAGTCCGGCTCAGATGGGAAAATATAGTTCTTCAGATAACCTAAACCCAAGCTGTACAGGGCTTTATCTGCCTGAAGGAGAGTATCCTATAGTATTCTTAATACAAAGGGTACTGTGAATGAATAACATATAGTGTTTTCTGAAGAACTCTCTCCATACATTATTCCTGAAATTTCCATTAACAATTGTAAATTAATCCTTAGAATGTAGTTAGCTTTGTGTATCCACTGTGCCACTTAGGACTTTATCACACTAGTGAAATCCCACTGAGAAACAGGATTTAAAGTGGAGTTAAATTTTTAAAAAAACACAAATACGGGAAGTTTATCACATGACATTAGTGCCAAAGTGAAACAATGCAGAGATAAAGTGAAGGCAAAAGGGACAAAAATGGCAGCTTTTTACTTTCAGGAAGTTCCGAAAGTAAAAAGCTGCAATTTTTGTCCTTTTTGCCTTCACTTTATCTTCGCATTGTTTCACTTTGGCACTAATGTCATGTGATAAACTTCCTGCATTTGCGTGTTTTTTTCTAATTTAAATCCTGTTCCTCAGCAAGATTTCGTTAGTGTGATAAGGTCCTTAGAAAATAAAAACAGAGAATTCTGTTCTGTTTCCTGTGTAGAAAATGCTGTTCTCTGTGCAAAACAACAACATGAGAATTTTGTATACAATAAGTGCTGAATTGCAAATAGGCTTTTGAAACCCACGTGATTTTTGAAGACATCATCACAGCAGGAGAAAATTGTTCTTTGCTTCCCTTTAGAAGAAAGTAAGTGCAGAATTATATCCCTGCTTCAAATTGAGTTTTTCCTCTCATTTTTAGTTCCCAAATGGTGTGTGTGCATGCATGTGTGTGTGTGTAAGCTGTGGGGAGAAATGTATAAGACAACATTAAATGTTTAAACTTTTCTTGTGAGCAATGATTCCAATATAAGAAGTAAAAACATGTGAAATATGTATGTTACATTTTTAAAATAGGCTGTACCCTTAGTGAATTCATCAAACAACGGAGAGAAAAGCAAAATAAAAGCTTATCCCCAGATGCAAAAAAGCAGCTCAGAGCTATTTATTATTACCTTTAGAATGTGCATGTGTCCAACTGTAATTCATTTTATTAGGTGGGCCATCATTGTAGATCACATAGGCAGTACTGTTCTTCTAAAAAAGACACACTCATCATTCAATATTTTACTGAGTTCAGAAAAAAAGAGAATTTAAAGATGACACTCTCCCTATCATATTAAGAAAATACTGTACACAGAGCCTTTCATCACTACATCAAAGCCAAAATCAAAATCACCAGCAACACCAAAGCAAATGGAAGGAAAACCTTACACTGCAGTTTTCTTTTAGTTCATCTGCAGTGAAAGGCAGAGTGCAGTTTCTTGTAAACCAGTACTTTTCAAACTATGCTGCAAGAAATTCAAAGGTTTCTTGCAAATTGTTGGGGTTTCTTGCAAGTTGTTAGGGATTCCTTAACAAGAACACCAGTAAATAGCAGGAAAGTTTTCTCAGGGACAAATTGTCCTTCACTTGCAGTCTTCACAGCCCCATGATAAGGATATAGCCCAACACTTTGCAAGAGCTACTTGGGTTTTGTAGAGCAGGAATTGCCAGAAAATAGACTATTGTCTAACTTCTTTGAGATCACTCAAAGCCGCCTGGTTGTTTGGATTCTTAAAAAGAGCACAGATCGATTTTGACTTGATCCAACAAGACACTATTTTACATTCTTAAGTAAGATAGTCAGGACCACTTACACTGATTAGTTTTGTCTTAATGAAAGACAGATCCTCAGTCTGAAGTCTTGCTCTGTCCATGTAAAACATTGCTTATGCAATGTGTGCTTAAACGATTGAACAACATTCTTGCTTTGTCAATTTAAAATACATTGATGGATGTCAAAGTTTCCATTTTTAAAGAAGGTGGAGATCGCACAAGGCTAAAGCCAATCCATGCTTGTCCTGCAACATACACTCTAAAAACTTTCATCCTTGTATAAGTCACTTCATGTCATACTCTGAAAGTACCCTGATATAGCCCAGAATGAGAAATCTTGCTCTAGAATACAGTACTGTACAGTATTTTTTATCATGATGGGGAACAGCTATATTGCTTTGAATGTGAGCCTCTGGAACATAAAATTATCTTTGAATAGAAACATGTAAGTACAGGAGGTGCTAAGCTAAGCTTTTGCATTGTGTTTCCCCATATTATAATTAGCAGCATATCTTGAGTCTAAATAACTCCATTGTATTTAACTATCCCCTACCATTTGTGTCTGAGGTACATGGCAGTTGCCCTGGAGTATTCAAAGCAGAAGTGGATTAATACTGGCCAGAGGGTTTAAAAAACAAAACAATACCATTGCCTAAGAATGTTAAAAGATATGAAGAGCAGCCCAGATGGTGGTTGCCAGGAGTACCCCAAGTCATATCTATTTCCTTTTTTTTAAAAAAAGAATCATATCTAACATATCACAAACTCTTCTACTAAATATTATCTTGTTGATTTCAATCTTAACTTTAGAGTCTTTTCTCAGGCTGTTTCTGTTTGAATTTGATGTTACTTGCCTTGGATTTGTAAGCCTGATAGAGTTGCTGTAGAGTCTGTCCAAGAGCACTCTCTGTCATGTTGATGAAATATTCACTCTGTTTCCAGACTGGAGTCAAGGAATCCATAAACATATATTGAAGCCCAGTTCCAGAAGAGCCATAGTGCATATGCTTTGGGAATTTATATAGAATATACCTGGGGTGGGGGTTGTAAACAACAACAAAAAAAACAATAAGAATCGACCCAATTTTCTGCAATAAGGGTTATCAAGGGAAGGGTTATCAAAAGACAGTGCCCAAACGTTTTATTAAAAGCAAATTTTATGTAGAATATGTTCTGAACTGTAAAGATTCTGTCCACTCCAAGATTCTCCTCATCAGGGTTTCTTGACACTTAACAAGCACATTTTCCAACAAATTCTGGATATTTTTGCATATTGTTTCTACCCCTAACTTAGGGAGAATGAACAGGTTTTCACGTATGCTTAGCTGAAACTTTAGATTTGCCCATAGGCAGCATTCAACTGGCAAACCCATGAAAATAACTGAATTGTAGCAATTTTACATTGGTTGAAGAAGGGTTTCAAGGGGAAAATGTTGGACATACCACGCAGTGGCAGATTGTGCCTGTTGCTTGCAGGTTTGTAGGGTGGCAGATCTGCTCTTGCTTTTTAGTCTAAACCTTAAAGATGTTGAAGTTTTGGGGGGTCTTCTTAATAGTCCTCACCCCAATTTCCTTTGAGCAGAATGTCCCAGGTGACATATCCACTGGACATGCTGCCTATGAGATTCTGATAGAGGATGTCAAAAAAAGGAACTTTTCCAGACTCTCCCTATAAGGTATAAAGATTGCATCCAAGGAATCAGGAATACTATTGTATATTAATTGTGGCTTGTTGCTTTTTTTCTCGGCAGGGGTTGTGAAGGGAAGGACTAGTACAGTTGCACTATGTCCAGTATAGAACAATACTGTGATAGCCAGTTTCTTGATCTCCTGTGATAAATGACTGTTATCTCCAGGTGATCAAACAGGATAACTATACACAAATCAGGGGAGGGGTGTTACACTACAAATAGCTAACATATCCATGTATATATAGACAGGTTAGTCAAACTTTTAGGGTGCCTATAACTTCTAATTGTGTGTGCAAGGGTGTTATAAGATGTTGTTTGTCTACATTTGTCCTGTGGTTTTCATATGTATTAGAAAAATGCTCAAAACAGTAAATTAACCCTGCTCACTATAATTTATTAAACTAATAATCACTATTTCAGTGGTACTCAGCTTTTTTCACCCTTGGGACCCCCCCTTTACATCTACATGTGGACACCATCCCTCCCCCCTCAAAGTAGTGCATAAATAAAAATATTTTATTTAGTGTGTGTACAAATTAAAAAGTTTGGAAACAGAAGGAGGAGAGATCAGAGCCTCCAAGGTTTGAGTCCCTTTGAGTATCTCTCATCTCCTGCCCCCCAAGGAGTCCCACCCCACTGTTTGAGAACCACTGAACTATTTTAAATGAGGATGTAAGAAGGCCAGTAATTGGGGCAGTTAAGAAATACACCTTCAGAAATGTTTCAGCTTTCTGGTTAAGTATTGCCATTAGAATGAAATGCATCCTGTTTCAACCAGACTATATAAGTGTGACATATCTCTTTTGTGCAAGATTTTTTTTTAATGCAGCACTTTCAGTTCTGCTAACCTCAAGCCAAACAAATGTGGAAACTGTTATGATTTAGTTTAAAATCAGTGGGCTGAAACATGGGTCTGAGCCTGTTTTTGTTTTTGCAGAGTTCATATTCTTTTTGAAATACAAGTCTAGTACTTCTCCCCACAACACTTTAACTGTGCAATGTATGTGCATGTGTGTGTACAACTAGTGCAACTTAGCTGAACCTGTTTCTGCTCAGCTGGCATCTTTTTAGACAGCAGAGTTTGGGAGTAACTCATTCCAAGGATTATCATTCCTGGTAACATATTCATTTTTGCTGAAATCCCATTGATAACACAACAGACTTGCTGACTGTTTGGGCATGTGAATTTGTAAAGCATAAGACGCAGTGATTATAGTATAAGACACAGACAGAAATTATAGTACACATATACATACAGATGCAGAAATGAATACTATAATTTAAATAAGAATATATTTCATTGTAGTGGGGAAAATATTACCAGCTGGCATATGTGCTTGATCTCTCTATGTAGTAATTGGGCAACTTCAAGATTTTCTACTTGCTCTTGTGATTATTATTAACTTGGGCTTGCACTGGTGAGGTCTTCGGTATAGAAGATGTCTTGAACACTGGAGATGGTCTGCAATAATGTAATCTGCCTTCCTTTGCATGCACTGATTCCATGTATCTTTGCCTTTCAAAAAGCTGAAAGCTCTGTGTGAGAAGACACTTCAGGAGTGTTTTACTGGGGGACAAATGAGTGGATAACTCTGATGGATGCATAGTGCTACACAGCAAAGGAAATAACAGGAACAAGCAGTTCCTTTCCTCTTTAAACAAACTCCCATTGAATGACTAGCAACAATATCCATCTTGATGAATAAAGGATGCTACTGTTTGAGGAACATCAAGAGGGGAGGTAATTCAGACCAAACATGGCTATGCTATCAGTCTTTTTGTGGAACTAGGTCAAAATGGAAATACCAAGAAATGTCTATCTGTCTTCTCTGAAGCCAGTCTTGGCTTTTTGTAGGAGAGTGAAAGAGAAAAAAAACTCTTCTATGTGATGCAGTTTCACATACGTGCCATTCTCAATGCTCCTCCTTCCCCGAGGCTTGGAATTATAACGCATAACCATTTCCCCTCTTGATGAAAAGAAATAAGCCCTTTGTGAATCCATCACTGCTCTGCAATTAGTCATACTGCAATGATGTGCTATATAGCACAGGATCTAATCAGATTCAGCAACTTAAATTTCATTTTCCACATGTATAGTTCAAAGACTAGCTTAATAAGCCTCTAATATTAGTTCACTCGCTGCTTCCACTTAGAGTCAAGTGTCTGAGCTTCTTTATCTTGTTTGTATTTAAAACTTCTGGTTTTGCTTTGTCTTTCTCCAAAGCTACCTGTTTTACTTACCAGTCAACTGGCTTGCCATCTTGGTTAATGCAGGAAATATCAGTTGCCCACAGGGGTAGGGTAGGTCCGAGTAGCAACAGAGACAGATTCCATAAAGAACTGACAGTCATCTTGGCTCCATCAGCAGATCGCAAAAAAGAGGAAGTACTCGGTATGATTGGCTTTATCTGAAGCTCTCCCTTCTGTCATTCAATTCAGTTTCATTTTACTGTCATCTATAGCAGAATGCAATAAAAACTACAGTTAAGTAGAGCTGAAACCTTCCTTTAATATCACAATTGAAAGCCTACATGGTTCCAAACACAGAAGCAATGCAACACAGAAGCAAGGAAAACAGGATTTTATTTATTGCATACATTTCCCATCCTTCCCCAAAGGGACACAGCGCAGCACACATCAATCCCCTTCCTTTCACCATAGCCTCACAACAACATTGTGAAAGATGAGAGATGGTGACTTGCCAAAGAGAGTTTCATGGTCAAGCTGGCACAAAATAGACAATATGGCATTTTATTAGCCCATTTTCTGTTGGCGAAAGAAAATGCAAGGAATTTCTAGATGTCATCTCCTGGTAGGATTAATACTGTGCTTACATAGAGGATAAGGGTAGCTAATAATGCTGAAATATTATCATATATTAAAACTGATTGAGAATCCTAATGAGAAAATACATAGCAGCTGGCATCCTGTTAGTGACATATGTAGGCACAAGTTGCACTACATCTGGAGTGATATTTTTTTTGGACCATGTGCAATGATCATATACAGTTGATAGTGGCCTAAGCAAAGTTGTACTCGTGGAACCATCTTATATACCGTGGGGCATTTAAGCCCACAGGGTAGTGTGTGAATGCTCCCTGCCCCTATGCATTACATTTAGACATTGCAATTGCACATGGGTTTTCAGCCACTGACCACTGATCCATATAAGTTGTACTATATTGATGTATCCTGGTATCCTACATTACCCAATGACCTGGACGAAAACCCCAAAACCACCTTAGCAGTCAGCAGCTGCAACAAGCAAAGCAGTTCTGTTCAGGTGGTGGTTGGAGCACAGAATGGTTTTTCCAGACCCCTCCAGCCAGCCAAAAAGGCTGTGATGAGGAATTATGACAGATGTCCTATTTCTAATTGTTGCACTCTCACTTGATGGCAAGGGAGGGGGGGCTGGAACATCCTCCTGTGCCTTGATCACCAGCTGAACAGACCTCCATCACCCAGTGCAGTTGCTGGCTGTCATGGTATGGTTTGGGGGTATTTATAAGGCATGGCAATAGTGCCATGACTGTGAATGCACAGTATTATTGAATACAGAGCAGTTACAGATAAATAACTCTAGGTTACAAATCAATAAATAGCTGCTGTTAGCAGATTATTTCATGTGGTTTATAGGAGTGCAAAACATTACTGGTGGGGGAGTGTACCTACCTCATTTAATCTCCCGTTATTTTGTTATTTGGTGAACAATTACTCACATTTGAATATGTGAATGCATTCTACTGGGTTATATTTTATGGGAAGGGAGGTGATCTGTAAAGTGTGGTGTCGGATCTTTCATGCTGACTTCCTCAAACATGCACATCTCATCACATGGTGCTTTAGTTGTCCAGGAATGAATGTGCCTCTTCACATCAGCCTGGAGTCTTTATTTCATCTTTGTTTCATTTGCAGCATAAAACAGTTTTAATGTATATCTTATGGATATATATATATATATATATATATATATATATTGAATTTGAAAATACCAAATTCAGCCACATTATACACTGGGACCCATCTTCTGAAGTTTTCACCTTCCGCTAAGGAAAAACAATTTGAAATTGGCTGTCATTGTCATGTTTTCCCCTTTCTGAACCTAAATTTGTCAGAAGTACTCAATGTATTTTGCCTACAAAGTGGCTGGTGCCTTACACTGGAGAGATACAGGCTCGACTACCAGGGAACTGCCTTTATTTTTAACAACGGAGAAAAAGGTTTACTTTCTTGCCTTGATTTGGTATCCCAAATACCTCATGGCCAGCAAGGAGTGTGACCTTTACTTGCATCGCCACAAAGTGGTGTGGTGTGTGTCTTGGATGTTTGCTATATTCAATTTTTATTTAGTTACATATTTGAGTCCCCCAACACAACAGATATTGTTTGAAGCCCCTTTTAGAATGTGCTGAAGAGCCAAGACATAAGCGACTGTAGATTCATCATAAAAGCAGTTAAAAGTACTTCTCTTCCAGACTAATTTTACTTCACATGTGCTTTTAACTTTTTGTTGGAATGCATTTCTCAGTCTTGATTATATGCTATGATGGACATGCGTTGGTTTCATCCATTTTAAATTGCTGGCTGTATGTGCCTTTTAATAGCTATTCTGGAGGTGATGTGTTGGCAGGTTTGCCACCTGCTATTCTGGTAAAATCTTATTCTGTACTGCATGATTGTGCCCTAGTTCTAAAATTAGCTCTTCAGAAGCCTTCTGTAATGATGATAGTAATGGTAATAATAATGATTAATAACAGGTATTAGCCCTTGGTGAATGGAAAGAAGGCATAAAGGAAACACAGTGGTTTCCCCTGGCCAGTGAGTAGATCTACTCTTTATCTGTCTCGGGTGGTAAAAGAACAATTTCAGAATAACTACAACATGTTTAAAGCATACGTAATCAACATATAATCTTCTGTTTGGGCCCAATGAGGGATAATACTCCAGTTTTGTGGCTATTATAAAGTTAGCCATCTTGCACTCAGTTTGATTGGTGCATGCATTTTTCATTCTATTTCATCATCAGTATCATAGAGGACAAGCTTGCATGGAACTTGTAGCATGAATGCGGGGGGGGGGACTTGAGCTACCCCAAAAACAATGCTGGGGATGAGACACCCCCCCCCACACTGAAATTATCTGGTCAAATTGGACCACCAAGACATCCTCAGTGCCTCTGCAGGCATTCATAGTCAGAAGTGAACTAAATGATCTAACATTAAAAATATTAAGATAGCTATTATAATTGTATCCTCCTAGAAAGAATAAGAGAATCAGTATGGCGTAGTAGTTTGCGCATTGGACTGTGACCCTGGAGGCCACAGTTCGATTCCCTGCTCACATAGAAATCCACTTGGTGACCTTGAGCAAGTCACACACTCTCAGCCCCAGAAAAACCTGTGATAAGTTCACCTTAGATTCACCATAAGCTGGAAATGACTTGAAGGCACACAACAACAGCAACAACAAAGTAATAATAAAGGCTGCCTGCAATCTGTCCTATGCACACTTACCTGGGAGTTAAGCTATGCTGTATACATGGAGGGCACCTCTACATACACAATGTACTTTTCAGACTCTTAATATTTGTTGTTGTTGCTGTATGCCTTCAAGTCATTTTCGACTTATGGGAACCCTAAGGCAAACCTATAAAGGGGTTTTCTTGTTTAGTTTCTTTGGAGTGGTGGTGCCATTGCCATCCTATGAGGCTGAGAGATTGTGGCTTTTCCAGGGTTACCAGTGGGTTTACATAGCCAAGTTGGGATTTGAACCCTGCTCTCAAGAGTCTTCGTCCAATGCTTAAACCACTATACCACTCTCAAATGATAATGGATGGGGAAAATACTTTGCCTTCCTTTTGCATGTAGGAAAAATTATTAACATCTTGCTTGCCAATGTTGAGGCCTTCCACTTAAAAACAGTTTGGGGGGCCCTGGCAGTTTGACATATTAAGTTACCTGTATGCGTGTAGGTCTGAGCGAGAGAGAACAATTTAATTTCTATAGATTTTGTGATCAAAGTGTTTTATATGCCAAGTATCAATTAATTTTCTTCTTACTTGATATTAAAAATCTGAGAGCTCTGTAGTTTTGATATTTTTTTTAAAATGAAACATTTATTACAAATCCAAACATAACTGCATTCCAACATGTACATACCCTATTAAATAAGACATACAGGTAATTAAAATTATTAAATGTAAATATTTTATTAACCTTAATTTATTAAAATATCAAATAAATTGTTAATGAATGTTCAAATTTGACTTACTGTTTGTGAAATTAATGAAAGAGGGCTATATATTCTGTGATAATTCCTGCTGGACACTATGTCTCTTGGCAGTATTTTTACCATCATAACTATTCTGCATATATTTTAGTGTTTTTGATTCAGGTGTGTGTTTGTTATTCTTTTTATAAGTATGTAATGGAAGTCAGGGTGGGTGTTGTATGCTCATCCCCTTCACTCTTGATCTACCCATAGGGCAAAACCTATAAAATAGTTGTAACTGCACTTGTAATAACATGGTTACAGTGTGCCAAAAGACTGTTCTTGTCATGTGTCTTCAAGCCAACCTCAACTTGTGGTGACCCTTTCCTGAGGTTTTCTTGACAAGATTTATTCAGAGGCGGTTTGCCATCACTTCTTTCTAAGTGTGACTTGCTCAAGATCGCACAATAGGTCCCCATCTCTGAGTGCTAATTCAAACTCTGATCTTTCTAAACCCTAGCCCAACATTCAAACGATGGTGCCACTCTGGTTTCGTGTTCCACAAGTCTCCACCAAGTGGAGCTTGGTGACCATATCCACTTAAGCACAGTTGTAGACCTTCCCTTTCAGCAGAGGGCAGTCAAAAATGGAGGAGGCAGGTGAGTCTTGAGAAAATTCTTGAATAATCTTCAAGTGCCTGCTGCTTTAAGTATCCTCTTTGAGTATGAGTGACACTTTGGGTGAGGAGATTCTGCTCATTGTCATTTTCTCCAGCATGGTACAGTGGTTTGAGTGTTGGACTACAACTCTGGAGACCAAGGTTCGATTCCCAGCTCAGCCATGAAACCCACTGGGTGGCCTTGGACAAATCACACTCTTTCAGGAGAAAGCAATGGAAAACCTCCTCTGAACAAATATTGCCAAGGGAAAAAAAAGATGATAGGGCTGCCATAAGTCAGAAATGTCTTGAAGGCACACAACTTACATACAGTTTTGATTGGAGATACATAACAAGGAGGATGCCATAGGGAATTCTGAAATGACTGAAGTATGGCTTGGACTGTTGCACTCCAGTGTGCAGATGGAATTCATATGATGCGATATTCCTTAATACTAAATACTCCCTCTACATTCAAAATATGCCTTCCAGGTAGGGTTGCCATAATTCTCTACTATAAACCAGGACAAAATGTAGGACAAAATTTAGACCAAAGTGTAGGACATTTAAGAAAAATGGAGAACCTTAAATGTCCTACATTTTGGTCTAAATTTTATCCTACAATTGTCCTACATTTTGGTCTAAATTTTGTCCTACATTTTGTCCCGGTTTATAGTAGAGAATTATGGCAACCCTACTTCCAGGTAGAAAGGATATATATATATGAGAGAGTTTGGGATATTCAGACCTGTGAACCATCTCCTTCACTCCCTGCTGTAGCGGTAGAGCTTAACCATAGATTGATCACCTTCAATGAACTAGCCTACTGCGAAAGGAAAGAAGTGTGAAATTTCAAGCCACCTCAGAAATGATACATCCGGAAACCCAGCCTCCAGTTACCTAGCCACAAATTTTGCTTGGAGGTGAGGTGTCAGTCCTGTCCACCCTGCCCTGGAGATAAATCACCTTTAGGAAGCAGCTAAACTGGCAGGTGAGGTGGAGAGTAATTTCATAGGGAAACCTGTACTACAAGGGATGATTCTAGCCCGGAGATGTTTATACAAATTGTCAGCATTTATGGGCAATTCTGCTGACATATATAGGACTTCAGTGCAAAGCCCTCACGTAACCTCTTTAGAAGTCAAAGAGTGACACCAACAAAGGTGGCTAAGCATGTAAACAAACACATACACCTTTAATTTTTATGTGCTGCTATTTACTAACCGGCTGCCAAGCATGTTCACGTAACAAAGATCAAACAGTATCAAAGGTTGGAGTGAGTCACATAGAAACGTTGAATAAGCATGCAGAAATGTTGCTATTTCGTTGCAATTTTTAAGTAAGACTGTTTGTAAAATATGAAGTGGTCATTTATTCTCCTAGGCTGTACCTTAGTAATAGCCAAAGTGTCAGAAAATAGTGGCTGAAATCCTGCATCAACATCAAATGTAACTGTGATATAAGTGCTCCACACCTGTTGATGCCACCCCTCAAAAACCTACCTCTTAAACCAGTCTGACCAAGCCCAACCAAAGGGTTTCCAAGGGGCGGCAATTGGCACACTGGGAAATGATACCAAATTCTCCCTCTACATTCATGACTTTAATGTTGTCCCATACATTAAGAAGGGCAAGGAGAGACCTTTGGATCCTGTCACAATTGCTTGCCTCAGCACACCTCACCTCTGGGAGAGAGAGGCAGTCATCATTTCCCAGCACCTCAATATGCATCACCTTGCAAACTTTTCAATTAGGGTGCTGCCTGGCTTGCCAGGTAGGTCTTTGGAGTCACACTCAGTCATGAATTACCATAAATGTGAATATGAGTCCCAGGTTTAACTCTCAACTTTGCCTCTACATCCCCCAAATTGAGATCCTATCTCATTTTGCTTCACAGACACCAAGAATACATCATATCGGTTTGGGGAAAGAGCGATGGAAGAGTGCGTGTCCCCCTTCAGAAGAAGTAAGATCTCATTTTTTGATTTAGTGATTGGCTACTAAGAACTTAAATAAGATTATCGCACACACCCTTTGCTAGATCTCGATGATTCCAAATTCTCCAATTTTGTATTACATAAAATATTTATTTTAAAAACCCTGCTTAATATAAAACTGTTACCAAATGTCATGAGGAAAGGGGTGAATTGAAATGTATTCATATTGTATGTGATGACTCTTCTCCTACTCCATTCACACTTATGTTGCATTGAAATCAAAGGATCTCAACCTAGTTGTAACATGATCAACTTTGCCCATTTATTTAATCATATCTCTCCCTCCCCTGGGATTGAGCCTATGACTGCAATTACCTAAACAGCTAAAATGAATGTATTGCTTGTTACAATAAATAGCAGCTTTTATGTTGGTTTCAGTGTTATGAAGATAATAATCTATATTAATTTGCATATGCTTCAGGCTTGGAAGTCTGTGATTGTAGTCTGAGTCAAATGTGCAGCTATGGTTCTGTAAAAACATAACATTAATGACTGCATTATTGTATAATATATACTGCAGCATAATAATATTGCAGCTGCCAATTTTCCATGAAATATGTAAACCTTATATATACCAAATTCATACCTTATCAACTGGTTTCATCATAAGAAACTGCCATATATCAGTCGGATTTTGTTTTGTTTTATTTATGTAGCCGATTATTGTTTATGTCCAGTAATGGCTGTCAAAAGTCTTTCAAATTGGAAAATGTGGGGATTCAGCCAGGCATCTTCTACCCATGTAGCATGTGCTCTACCACTGAGCTAGATTTCCTCTTACTTTTCCTGAAGACCTTCAAGATCCAGAATTATCCAGAATTCCAAAATCTGAATTGCTCCAAAAATCAAACAATTTTTCATGGATGGCTGAGATAGTGATACTTTTGCTTTCTCATGGTTCAGTGTACACAAACTTTATTTCATGCATGAGATTGTTAAAAATATTGTGCATAAAATTAGCTTCAGGCTATGTGAATGAGATCTATATGAAACATAAATGAATCGTGTGTTTAGACTTGGGACCCCTCTCCAAGATATCTCATTATATATGTATATGCAAATACAGGCATTCCAAAATCCCAAACACTTCTGGTCCCAAGCATTCTGTACAAAGCCAAGTGTATCCTTCAGTTATCCCTGTCACTGATTGCTTCTGAGCATGTCGTGCTTCACTTTCTTTTATAATAAGCCTAGCTGTCTTGATAGCCAGGGATGTCCCAGTGCATTGTATTGATTGAGAAAAAAATGGCACCTCTCCCATTCAGGTCATTAAAGCTGTCATTTTGTTACATGTTCTAAGAACATCACTCTACCACTCTGTCTAATGCCAAAGCTGACCCTATTGATTACTAGGTTATTGTAGAGCTGATTTACATATACATGTTGGTTTGGCATTAATATAGATGAACGAGCTATTGCAGATTGGTTCATAATTATGTGTTTAAAACCACAGTGATATCACTGACCAGACTTTAAAGATAAAGCATTAATAGTTCCACAGACAGTCTTTATTCCAGATAAAGCTAGTTACGCTTTAGTGCCACTAATCAGCACTGCGGGTTTAATCTGCATTGCAGAAATAATGCAGTTTGGCACCACTTTAAGTGCCATGACTCCGTCCTGGGATTTGTAGTTTGTTGTGGCACCAGAGTACTCTGACAGAGAAGGCTAAATATCTCACAAACTTACAGATTCCAGGATTCCATAGCATTGAGCTATGACAGTTAAAGTTGTGTCAAACTGCATTAATTCTAATAAAGGTGGCAGGCAAATGTTTTTTCATTCAATTTAGTCATATAATTTTTTTAATCCTGTCCTAGAGGTTCAGAATGGATAACCTCTAATCTAGCCATCCTCACTCTGACACCTTCAAGAGATGTTACGCTAAACTTTCCAACATCACAGTTGTCTGTGCTGTCTGAGAATAATGGGATCTGTAGCCCAACGCATCTGGAGGGCATCAAATTAGGGGAAATAGTGTTTAATCTTCATAACTTTATGAATTTGTTGACTATGAGAAGCTAATCAAGTACTTTCACAGAGTAAAGGTAATTGATTCAGGTCTTCAGAAGTGAAGGTTTGCAGAGGAAAACAGCTAACTGAGGAACTTACCCTTCAGCGGAAAACCAAAGCAAAACTCTTGTTAAAATGTTTGCATAATGCCCTTTGCCAGTGGCATGCAAAGCTATGAATCATGGAAAATTCTCCTTTTGATTCAGTCCTGCCTGGATAAGATCTGGCTTTTAGAAGAATCATTCCAAATCCATTCTCCATTTTGAGGATGGAGGTTGATGTTCTGTTTCCTCTCCTCAACAACTGATATTAAAAGAACAGTCATTTAAGGAGAGGAGTGCAATGTCAACTGTACAAAACTGAATTAAGGGGCATTTGATTTTCTGTAATTAAAATCCATATTAATTATGCTGTTGGCTTTAGGTCAGCATTTATTTTATGACTGGCTTTCAACATGGCAACTGAAAAGCAATTAATATATTTAAGAAATGAGATTCATGCTGAAGATGGACCACAGAAACTGGTGATGGAGAAATTATTTCCATCACATTGAGAACTGCCCACATCCTTCCAAACAATGCATTTATCAATCTTTATATAATTTTCAACTCTGTGCAGCTTCAGTCTGGCAGTTAGGCAGGTTGTCTCAGTAAGAACAAGGTTTGTAGAGTGTAGTTAACTGTTTCTTAAGTAAACATATGTCATATGTCTCTTTCATTCTACCCAGGGTACATATACAATGTAGAAATAGTGCAATTTGACATCACTTTAACTGCCATGGCTCCATCCTATAGAATCCTGGGATTTGTAGTTTTCTGAGGCACCAGCACTCTTGATACTACATTAACTATCTTATGAAATCCTAGGGTATTTATACAAATATTTAGAAATCTATGTCAGAGAACCGTATTACTTCACCAAACCACTAACCCTAGGGACTCCATAGAATGCAGCCTTGACAGTTAAAGTGGTATCAAAGTGCTACATACTGTGTAGTGTGAACAAGATCTTTAGGCACAGCTGTGTGCATGCATGATTTCTGAAGTGAGCTTTATATGTATAGTGCCTAATAGGGCACCTACTTACATAAAACAGGACTCCTCATTTCACCCCAATGTATGGCCTGGTGAGGACATGTTGTAGAGGATGGACACACAGCTGGAGTGTGTTAAGTGATGTGCACACAAATAATGTGTTTGTAGGGCTAGGGCCAATTTCTGTTTGTGGTGGCAGGGACCCATGGGAAAGGTGGAGGAAACTGGCATAAAGCTCTTGCTGCCAGTAATTAAGTCTTAGGAGAGGTATTTCAGCCATTAGGAATATGGGGCAAAGGGAATGTATAGAAATTGGGAAATTACACAACAGGCATGTCATGAGAAAGAATGAGGCCATCTAATGAATCTGAGAGGGCCAGTTTGAAACACCAGGATGACCAGATTCAGCTCCAGTGCTTCAGGAGTCATACCTCTCTTATAAGGTCTGTGAAGACAAGCTAAGCAGGTTTCCTACAGTGCCTTAAACCAGATGGAATGTGTAATAATTTGAGGCAGATGTCAGTGTATTCTGGTTGAATCAGAGCTGAGTTGAGTTAGAAAAAGTAAAGTGGACTATACAATTCTATAATACACATTCTTGTAAGTGTGATTTGAAATTCGGTGGCCAAGATCCTGTATGGTTACATGTAGTGTAAGGACATGTGGAACTCTATCATGACTCCCCTGTCACCAGCCATAGGGTTCACTGTGTCACTGTGATAGCCTGCCTGGTCATTCCATGACTGGTGGAGAGTGGGAGGAAAGAGAGATTGAAGAAGCATCTAGCCATGTTCCTATGGCCAGATATAGTCCCGAGAATATCTTCCACTAAGAACCACCAGGGTCCTCCAGAAGTCTCACTGCGTCTGTGTCTGGCTTTTCCATGTTCTCCACCACCAATTCAAAGGCTGTTGGGAGTAACTATAGCAGAAACATGGTGAGTCCTAGGATGGCTTGGGTTGTTGTGGTGGAAGGAAGGATATATCAATCTCTGCAATGACACCCCCCCCCCCCCCGCCATCCCCACAAAAAACCATATGCAAGCATAAGGTGAGATTAGCTTGCATGTATCATGAACAAGATGCTGGCTTAAATGTATTTGGTAATATGACATGAAGATTCTAATCATGTGTGGATGTAGCTTCAAGGAGTTTTGTCATCTCATTCAATTTTCTGAGTATGATAACCCTGACAAAAGTAAAAATGAGTGTGTTTGTTTTTCATTACAGTGTCAGGATCTGGAATATGTGAATTCTGAATATGGAAAAAATGGAGTGAGACTCCTGTGTGTTGCAAGGGAAGGCAACATGCACTGCATTAAAGAACTAGAAATCTCTGTACATATAAGACTGGATTCTGTAAATGAATACCTGCATGCTGATAACTGTAAAGTCATCCCCACGGACACCATAAAGAATACAATTCAAGCTTTGGCCAAAATACATGGGGTATGTTTGAAAATATTATCCTTATACTGATAGCTATATATTATTTCACTATGATGCATCGTCCACTTCCCTATAAGTTACAGAATCAATGCTTAAATAGAAAATAACAGGAATTGGAGCAAATTTAAAAAAACACATATGAAATAGGAAAAAGAAAAAGAACAATTTGATCCACATATACTGAATACTATTATGGACAAATGGCAAACATTGACTTTGCCGTTGTGCATCAAGCACTCTTGCTGGCTTAGCTACGTAGTAACATAGAAGCAGCATAATCGTTTGAGCAATGGACTACGACTATGGAGATCTGGATTTGATTCCTCACTTAGATATGGAAACCAACTGAGTGACCTTGGGTGAGTCACGTACTCTCAGCCTCAGAAAACCCCATGATAAGGTCGCCTTAGGGGGCTCCATAAGTTGGAAATGACTTGAACACACATAACAACAAACAACAACACAACAGCAGCCCTGTACTGGACACGGATGTTGTGCAACTATGCGTTTCTAATTTCTGCAGACATAATTCAAAAGACTCAATGCCCCAACAGGCTTCTGTCTGATATTTAAACTGGCCACCAATATATTGCAAAACAAACAAACAAGAGAAAGAAACAGAAAGAAAGAAAGAAAGAAAGAAAGAAAGATGAAAACAAAAAAGAAAAGCAGGAACATTATTTTTTAATGACTAAAAATGTGTTAAAAGCCAATGTTCAGGGTTATTTTTAGCTCATATCATATATTTTTCTGTGCAGTTCTATTTTTATTGTACACTCATCCCTCCACATTTTCTGGGGTTAGGGGCACAGGACCCCCATGAATGTGGAAAAACCACACATAACAATAACAAAAACACTTATGTTTTAACCTGAGAGGACACCTCTCTAGGAATCTCTAGGTCCTCCAGTGCAATTCTGTGGTCAACATCTGCCAGACATTGACCATAGAATTGCTCTGGAGGAGCTACAAATGCCCAGTGGAGTGTTCTCTTTTGGAATCTCTATGTCCTTCAGTGCGACCTTTGGGTAAAGTTGACAACAGAGTTGCGCTAGTGGACCTAGCTATTCCTAGAAAGAACATATTAATAAAATCCGTGAATAATCAAATCCGCAAAGGTCAAAGCCACAAATGTGGAGGGACACATGTATAGTGTGGGATTTTTTTTGCTTTCTTCTAGCTTTTTGTAACCTGCCCACAGAACCCTTGTCATTGGGTGGATTTAAAATTTGACATCCACACATTTGTAAAGACCTGAAAATAAAATGAGGTAGGATGCCATTTCTCAGTATTTCTGCAAGTAAGAACCAGATAATGCATAACACAATGTTTTTCTCACTAGGTCAAGACAATAGAGCAGTTGGGCCTTAACATCTGTGATCACTTCATTAACTCTTTCTGCCATGTGATATACTGCAATGCCTTTATCCAACAGGTGCCATGGCACCGGCTAGAAAAGGTAAAATGGATTTTGACATTTGGGTCATAACATTGTTTCTGCCTGAATTGCCTACAGCTACACTCAAGTAGTAAGCAAACAAGGGATGTGAAAGTCAGTTGGAGGTGACACTACTTCTGAGGGGGCATGGTGCTGGATCCTTTTAAATATTTATTTACAGGGTACTCACTGTGTAAGCTTGTTATTGCCAAACCAACAGACAATCTTGTAGCACCTTAAATGCTAATTACTTTTATTTGTCATAAGCTTTTATAGAGTGCAGCCCGTTAGTTGAATCTGACTCTTGACTCTTTGAGATGCCATGAGACACTTAATACATTTTGTGGGATTGAACTGTTACTTTCTCTGTTGTTTTAAAATTTCCACCATGCAGCTAAGCAGTTTTACTTTCAAATGTTCCGTCTCATTCTTAATTTCTAGGATGGTACACCACATGTCCATGCTTTTCTCTATAGCTCTGAAGGAGTTCGATTTTGTGAAGTGGAACAGACTAAGGAAGGTAAGGCAAATGTTGTCATCCATTATTTCAGTACTGTCTTAATTTTTTATTCTCTGTTTGGAGAAAGAGATGAGCAGTTTCAGCTCTTCAAGAGTTTATATTTAGCAAAGGGCTGGTGGGGAAGCTGGAAAGGAGAAGCAAGGCACTGTTCTTCTCTTCCTCCAAGAAGCTCCTGGTAGTGTACCTGGAGTTTCTTTTTTGTATCAGTACAGTGGTCCTTCCACATTTGCTGGGGTTAGGAGTGAAGGGCCCTTGTGAATGTGGATAAACCACAAATACAAAAATACTGGTTTTTTTAACTTAAAAGAACACCTCTCTATGAATCTCCAGGTCCTTCAGTGCAACTCTATGGTCAGCATCTGGTTGATCATAGAATCATACTGGAGGACCTACAAATGGCTAGAGAAGCGTTTTCTCTAGGAATTTATAGGTTCTCCAGCACAGCTCTATGGACAGCTTCTGGCAGAGTTGTGCTGGAGGACCTAGAGATTCCTTTAGAGAACATATTAATCAGAACTAAATAATCAAATCCACAAATCAAAGCTGCAAATGTGGAGGGACAACTGGATAACAGCACTGCAAAATAAGATAGGCTGAGAGTCAGTGACTGCCCCAAGGTTTCCCATTGTAAAATAATTTTTTGCTCAATAAACAAATAAATAGCCCAAGACACACAATATCATACAGATTTTTGCTTGAGTTCTTTTTAAGATTATACACATGTTCCTTGTTAGCACATTTTCTATTTCTCTGAGAAAAGAGAAATGAGATAAGATGCACTTAATATGGACCGCGATCCTACTAACTCAGTGGGCTTTACTTTGAGTGGACACAAGCAAGAGTGAAATGTCAGTTATATTCACATTTAGGACGTACAAGGCAGAAACCACAGCTTTCAAAATCAGATCTTACCTGACATACATTCTCTTTGACCTATTGCAACCAAGGGCATCACTAGGGAGGTGCAGGGGGTGTGGGCTGCAGCAGGTGACACTCTGGGGGGGGGGGGGGGTGGTAGAAACATCACATCTTACCAAATTTTCACTTTAACCATATGAAACAATGTACCGCATATACTCGACTATAAGTCAACCTTGTGTATAAGTCGAGGACAAGTTTTGGGGTCCAAATTATGGATTTTGCTATGACCCATGGATAAGCCAAGGGTGAAATTTAGAGGCATATAGCAAAGGTTGTAAAGGATGAAGCAGAGCAAAACAATGTCAAAGAACTTACAAAATTCCAGCAGACATAATTCTTTGTGCTCACTCTTAAGACTGGAGGGATGAGAGTAGAGGGGGTGTCGGTGCTTCCAGGACAGATTATTCTTTTGCTTTTCGCCAGGGGATGGTTCCTTCTTTTCAATAAGAGTTCAGATACAGTACTTACATTGACCGATGGGTAAGTCGACTCAGGTTTTTTGGGGTCAATTTTTGATCCAAATTTCTAGACTTATACATGAATATATACAGTACATGTGAATACGTTTAGGCTGTGTGTATGATTATTATTGTGTGCCGTCTGACTTATGGCCACCCTAAGGCAAACCTATTATATTGTAATTTAAACATATAATTTTAATTTTGCTAATTGTTTATGTCACAGCTATTATCATTACATTCAGTTAGGATTTATGAATAACATTAGCATAAAAACATTAGTAAGGATTCTGCATGGTGTGGTATGGGAACAGGTCAACAGGGATGGTGGTGAAATCATATATTACCACACTGGGTAATGGCAACCCTAGTTACACCATTCATTGCAACAAGCAAAAGCAGGACCCCATTGCAATTCCTCCTCAGGCTGAAGATCACTCATGCGAAGGGGTGGGTGGGGCCATCAACCAGCTGCTTCCTAATCGACAGGGAGACAGACCTCTGTCAATTGCAGCAGCTGTCTCCAGATAAGTGTAGATTGGGGGACTTTCCTGGTCCTTATGTAGCCCCTAAACTAATCCTCATGCGTAATGCCAGGTTACACATTTTGTAAATGCCATAGAAGATTCTAGCCATTAAATTTTATTAAAAGACCATTTACAAACCATAAAATAGCATAGGTCTTCATCCATTAAAAGTTTTCATCCATTTTTAATGGAAGGAAAAACTCTATACCAATGTTGTTTTATTTGAAACAGACATAAGTTAACAAGATCAAGGAAAAAACATATTCCATGATGAAAACCTTTGCACTGTAATGTCCTGCTTTCCATAGTAATGTGAATGGCCAGACTTAGACAGAGGAGTGTGGTTTAGATCTGAGCCAGGAAAAATTACTCTTCTGAATTGGAGTCCCCAGAATCTCCCAGCAAATAGAGATCTGGTTATGCTGACTTGGAAGAGTCCAAAATAATTTTCCAAGGTCTGGATTAGACAGGCCTTTGGTCTGATCCAGCAATACTCTTCTTATATTCTTAAAATAAACATTGAAAAATATGAGCTGTTGGATCAAAGTAATTTCAAGATCCTAATAAAATTAACTAAGGCTTTGTGCAGACGGGCCTTAAAGGCTGGCTTTGGGGCGGAGTTGGGACATAGTGTCTACACAATGCATGGCCTGGCTCCACTCCCAGAGTGGTATGACGCTGCATGCACACAGCACACGGTATCACAGTGCTCCTCTGGCACTGCATCCACACAATGCAGTGCCAAAGGAGTGCCGTAATGCCGTGACACCGCAGCTATCGTGCCCTTTCCAGGGTGCAAAAAGGAGTTGGAAAGGCCAGATCAGGGCTGCAACATGCGGTTGCAACTATCCTGATCTGGCTGTAAAAGCCCCTAAGGAGTTTATTAACAAATATTCCACCTTACCTCTTCTGGCTTGAATTCAGGATCCAGTGGCTCCCAAATGTTATCATACCTAAATCACCACCTATCTAGCTGGGATGCCGCCACCAGCTGCATCCCGGATTGAAGCCTCGCTCAGCCAACACTTTTTCGAAGTCGGGGAGCTTCCAACTTCAAAAAATGGTTTAAAATGAATCTTAGTGAATTTGACAAGCATTTCTTTACCAACTTACTTTGCATATTGGTTTAATAAATACAGTATGTATTAAATTAGGATATAAAATATACTATTAAAATGTATTCATACTGTGATGCCAGTGAATTTCTATAGGAAAAGTAGTTTTAGGCTGAAATTCTAGACTTCAATTACTCAGGAACAAGTCCCGTTGAACGTAATTTGAATTAATCTGCAAATGTCATTGGATCTTGAAGAGGAATTTTTATGGCTATGGGACCGTATCACATCCCAAATTATTTTAAATTATTTATTGTAGGGAGAACTGACCACTTCCTCTTGTAAATTGTTCATTTTCTCTTTCTCTCTCTCGCTCAAATTGCAGGTCCTCCAATTGTTTCTTCTGGCATCAAGGATCTGAAAATTATGAAAACAACCCAATCTGGTTTTCAAAATTTCTTCAAGGATAAATACACTACACTCCCAGAAAGGGCAGATAGAGTGCTGTCTGTAGAAATGTTGATAAAGTGGTGTTATGGTGCATGCCCTGAAACCCTTGACTTTGATTGCATATGGTACAGTAAAAACCTTCTGCATGGAACCTTTTCTATTTAATGGAATGTGAAATTTATCCAAAATGAAGGAGAAGTCAAGTAACCAGAAAAAATGAAAACACAGTGAAGGAGAGAATAAGAAAATATTTATCTAAGGTCTTTTTTTAAGGGAGGCTTTAATGGAAAGCCTGTTTGGAAATCACAATATCTCCCTGCCTGATTCACTTTGTTTCTCAATTGTTTTGGACCATAACTCCCATAATCTCTCAGACTGGCCATGTTGGTTGGGCTTTCTGGGAATTGAAGTCCAAACCATCGGGACAACTAACCAATCCAATACCTAATCCCATCTAGAATAGACCCTTTGCATCACCAATTGTTTCCATGTTGGTTTACCATTCAGTAATTGTTTAAATGGGTAGTCTCTACTTGGAACTAACAACTATACTTCTATCCTCTCCTATGTCAGCCTGTGCTTACACCCTACTCTTACTTGGAGATACCACTGACCATTTCCAAGGGTTTGACTAGATCCATACATGCTTAGCTGCAACAATACTTCATCATCACACATTATTGATTCCCACTTCTTTAGCATGCTTAATGTGACCCATGGAAAGCCTTCCCATCACATGCACACTGTACTTGTACAATTGCTCACTTGCCTAATGCCACTGCAAATTCATACAGTATTGCCCTTATGCTCTCTTTTATACAAAATTGAGAAGAGGTACTCAAAGATGGAGTGAAACAAGCAGGACCCATGACTGTTGTCTTGCCAAGTTTATACTTGAGCCATCTCATGGAAAAATGACATCTGTTGCACTGATTAAATCTAATTATTACATGTTACTTTTGAAGGAGAACTGCGCATGAATGTGCCCTTGATGCTTTTGCTGGACCACCTGAAACAGGTCATTACTCACCTTCTTATCAGAAGACAGTCAACTGTGTTCAGGAATACATCCTAGAAAAAATTCCAGAGGTCAGTGTCTTTATATCTTTGGCAAATTACAATGTACAAGGAGATGACATTACGTCAAGTCAAACCACTAGCTCAGTGCTATTTAACTTGACTGGTATTTGCTCCCTATGTACTTAGATGGAACCTTTTCTGGCCCTGCTAGTTCAAATCTAGAAGAACTGAAAATGGCAGGCAGTCAAAGTGGGTGTTTTGGTATGGAAGGCCTATGGTCTTCTACTGAATGTGTTGAGTGCCTTCATATTCATTCCAACATATGTCAAACCTACCATGGGGTCTTCTTGGCAAGATTGGTTCAGAAGGAGTTTGTCACTGCCTTCCTCAGAGGCTGAGAGAGTGTGACTTCCCCAAGGACACCCAGTAGATTTCCATGGCCAAGTGAAGATTTGAATCCTGGTTTCCCAGAGTTATAATCCAATACTCAAACCACTATACTGTTTATCATTCTTCTACTACTCAGATATAATCCCACTTCTTAACTGATAGGGAATAAAGTGAGGGGATTATGATACCATAACATAAAACTAATGGCTAGAATCTTGTTGAGACATTGGAGTTTATTAAACGGGATGGGAGGCTTTCAATTTTGAAAGAGAAGATAGTGAGGTCAATTTGAAAATTCACGTAATTACGTGATTACTTATCACACCTTAAATTCGCTGTAATGGTCTCCCCGAACGCGACCCAGATTCTGTGTGACGTAAGCCATCACATTGGTGGGTTCTTAATTGCGAATTGGCACCCTTGCGCATGCTCAGTGACACTCTAGATGACTGGAGCATAGCATATTTAGGTGAATGAGAGAGGGGAACCAAGGAATCCCACAATTTACAAAAGAGGTTGGCGGGGCGGGGGAGGGGGAAGAATGGTTGAAAGAACATGCTCTGTTCACGTTAAAACAAGCATATATTCACTCTTGTCATGTAAAAACGTGAATATAATGGTTATCCAAGAGCTCCCGGTCCGTGCCTCTTAATTAGCAGGCAGCAGCCCCCCCTCAGCAATGCTGAAGGACAAGCGGAAGCAAAATTGAAGCGGAATTGCAGCGTGGCTTCATGGGAACCCCTCCCCCCCTCCAAATTGTGTGTATGTGGGGGAGAACCAGGACCAAAGGAGACATGCACATTACACCAAACAACAGAGCACTGAGTGCCAGGTTACCTAGGAATAGGGTTTGTGACTTCACTAGTTCACCGAATTTACTTAACTGTGGGTTGACCCGTGATTGTGTTTGGGTATGGTAACCTTTTGTGCAATAACACAAATACGCATGATTCCGTTCAGGATGACACTGGATTATACTTCCAATTTCAGTCGTGAGATATCCTCCATTGTGTGCTTGTAAGTGGACTTGCATCTAGAGAAAAAAGAATTGAGAAGATGCAAAACATCCATATCCAGTAGTGGGCTGCTGTTATGTACGTGTAACTACTACACAGCAGAGCTGGCAAAGGGACCAATGTGCTATCGTCCCCAGTGCACATTGGGCACTCTTGCTGGTGTCCCATTGTGCATCTTCACAATTTAGTAACTGCGTTTCTTAGCACCTCTGCTACTTAGTTAAGTACATGCAAATTTACATGGAGTCAAAGATCATACATGATTTCAGCCAATACTTTTTATAGAATATATCTCAAAATGTGAAATCTTTGTGTGGGAAACAGCTAATCCCAACTAGAGTAAATCAACTGAGCCAATGGAATTTAGTAAGTGTTTAGTTGCCATATTCCCAGGGATTCAGTGGGTTTTGTAATTAGATTTATGCTAAATTCTGTTCTATAGGTGATCCTTAACCATTTTTTTATTATTACTTCATGAGGGTTTCACCAAACCCTTCCTTCCTTCCTTCCCTAATTTCTTGCCTACCTTCTTTCTTTCTCATTTGCCTTCTCTCAAGGAGACATACATATTGAACATGACCATACAATATTAAAAAAAATTAAACAGCTAAAAATGGTTTTGAGTTCAGATCTAACTCTGAGCAAAACTCTGCTCTTGGAACAGCGCAGTAAAAATTCTGAGGAAAGCAGAATTCTGAGGTTTTACTTCTTTCAGGCCCACTGTGCAATCCACATGCTGTTCCAGATCCCGCAAAGGAAAGGGACAACTAGCAAAAATTTTGGCTCTCCTTCCTCTAATATCTTGGCCCCTTGTGGGAATGAGAGGAACCTTTCCATTTGAAAACCAAGGGAAAACATGAGAACCAAATGTGAATACAGTTATAAGTTTATTGAATTTCAAACATCATGAGCTGCCATCACTCTGTCTCTTTGCCTTCACTGTGTCACTTCTTCGTAACAGTGAGACAAATCTGAAATGTGACACTCATTGATGTGTGGGATAGGGAAAGGGCACCACATTTTCACTCATTGTTTACATAGGTCTTATAAAGAAGGCAAGGAGGAAACAGGAACCCCATCTCTCTCTTGCAACGCCTAGTTAAGTCGTCACATACATACGTAAACCAGGAAAGAAGAATAAATATTCTCCTACTGTGCAAGGTTATAGTGATGCTTAAGAATTCATAATGGTCCATGTTTTTTGTCCTTTCAGGTGGCTGAAGTAGAAGTGATCTGTTCCAACATCCACTATTCAGTGACACCTCTAGAAAAATTGGGATTGTGTAATGACAAGGAGGTGAGGAAATCCAGCTCTCTTTACCCAATAGGAAGATATTTCAGAGTATTTTGTGATAATGCTAAACTTTAGGATAATTAGAATTGTGATTTAGACTAAGGCTGCATTTTCACTACAGAAATAATCCAGTTTGACCCCCGTTTCTGGGCACCACAATTCAAAAAGGATGTTGAGAAACTGGAGCGTGTCCAACGGAGGACAACTAAAATGGTGAAGGGTCTGGAAACAATGCCCTATGAGAAACGACTTAGGGTGGGGAAAGATGCAATTAATTTATACTTTCTTTTTGCCGAATATAATATTGATTTACTTTATCTTTCCCACGCCCCCCTTCCCAAAGCTGATGGATGAGATTTAAGTAATTAGAGACAAGAAAGAGAAGATAGAAGCCTTGGAAACTGTACAAATGATGTAGTTTAAAAATAAAAATAAATAAATTATTTTTAAAAAAGAGAGATGACTTAGGGAGCTGAGGATGTTTAGCTTGGAGAAGAGAAGGTGATGATATGATAGCCCTGTTTAAATATTTGAAGCATGTCATATTAAGAAGGGAGCAAGCTTGTTTTCTGCTGCTCCAGAAAACAGGAGCTGGAACAATGGATGCAAGCTACAGAAAAAGAGATTCCACCTCAACATTAGGAGGAACTTCCTGACAGTAAGGGCTGTTCGACAGTGGAACACACTCCCCTGGAGTGTAGTGGAGTCTCCTTCCTTGGAGATCTTTAAGAAGAGGCTGGATGACCATCTGTCTGGGATGAGTTTATGAGTTCATGCATGGCAAGGGGTTGGACTGGATGGCCCTTGTGGTCTCTTCCAACTCTAGGATTCTATGGAGTTTATCACACAGAAAGCTTTCATCCTCTTTCCATGATTAATTCAGATTTAAAGTATCCAAATAGTGCAATTGGGGTTCACACCCCCGTGCATATCTCCCACTCTTCTCCCGTCCGTAAATCACAACCAGCACACTTGTCCCATCAGTAAAGCATCATGGAGCTACCATTTGGCAATAACGTAAGATCTTGTTTTTGTCAAATGACGGCTCCGTGATGCTTTACTGACTGAACAAGTACACCGGTAAGGAGATTATCACACGGGGAGGTTGGCAATTGCAATTTACTGATGAGAGAAGGACAGGAGAAAAGCTTGGGGGTGTGAACCCCAATCACACTTTTTGGATGCTTTAAATTCGAATTAATCACAGGAGGAGGATGGAAGCCTTACCGTGTGATAATCTCCTTTGATTGCATGATTCTACCCCACATTAACTGCAAGGGGGTCTCTCCAGCTGCATTTTCTAAGTATGCACCAAGAACAGAAGAGCACTGCAGATGTTGGATGGGATTCACGAAGGAAGTTATGAATGCATAAGCTAGAATTATATGTTTGTGATTAGTTCATATGCATGATCCCTACTTATTCACTGCTCTAGGGATGGTGTAGGGACCGTTAAAGTCCCTCTGTTCCCCACTTACCAGGCAGCAGCCACTGAGATTGATGAAAGTCTGTTCCACTATTGGTCAGCAAGCAGCTGAGTCAAAGTCCCACTCCCCTTGCATGAGTGATCTCTGGCACGAGGGGAATTGTGACAGGGGTCCTGCTTCTGTCTGTTGCACTGGCGACTGCCCACAGGAGGGGCTGGAAATGGCAATCAGTTGCTTCCTGATCGATGAGGAACAGACCCCTGTTCAACGCAGCAACTGCTTCTTGGTGATTGGGGTGACTGGGATGGGAATCACAGCACAGCACCTTAACTATAGTGCATACACATGCATATCTTTCATAAAAGATTCCATCAATTGTTGTTGTTTTTTATGGGAGTGCAGGTGGCATTGTCAGACATAACCACGATGATGGAACTCTGTCATCGCAGTTATGCCTGACAATCCATGACCTCAGCCATAACCTGTGAAATTGGTTTAAATCTGTAGTGGAGCTATGTACCAAGAAGCCTGTGTAGGTTTTCTCTTAATATAGTGATGGGAGATCAACTGCTTACCTGTGTGTTATTCTTGTACAGATTTATACACCTCAGGATACACCCTTTGGGGCTTGTGCATCAACAATGGGTAGGAAGAAGGTCCCAGGAGAAGAGTGCAAAGATCCCTCAGACTGCAAATCCCGCTGCTCCGCTGGATGGAAGTCAGCCCAGAAAAACTAAGCTGCCAACTGCCTCTATACATCATCATATTCAGCAAAAAATGATCTCATATCAGCATGCATGATTTACTCTTTCCTTCCATAATGCCCTAGCTCAACATGTAGATACAAGTGGCATTTTCCAAGGTAGCCTACAAGAAACCATATGCTAACATCACAGTGCATTTCCTTTTGCTTCTTTTGAAAATCCAAATTAGAAATGTTCAGAACAGCTCTCTGGTACACAATGAGTTGGATTTGGGTGTACTTAAAATTGAATCATTGGAACCAGTGGGACTGAAGTCAGTTGTAATTCATTTAAATTCCATTGATTGCAAAGAGCCTTCTCTAACCAGGGTTGTGTTTGGATCCAGCTCCAATAGTTTAGCAGGCTTCCTATGTGAATTAGTTGCTCTAAGCTTTCAGGGTTTTTTTTTTTAAACATGTGAAGCCTCCTGATTTTTTCTTCTTGGAAGCAATTACTCTTAAGATATTCTTATTTATATTGAGAAAGTTTATGAAAACTTACAAGCGTGATTCCTTGACTTCCAGTAAGGGGTATGTCCACACCGATTGAAAAGTTTCAGATTTTGTTCCTGTTCTTTCCAATTTAAAATGGGTTAAAATAAAAGTGACGTGGGGTGCTGGTATAAAAAGTCTCTGATTATACTAGGAACTGACAGAAAATATTCCAGGACAAACAAATTTTGCATGGATCTCCAAAAAAGAACAGGAACAAAATCTTTTTAATCAATGTTAACCCCCCCCCCCCCCCAAAGCGCATTATAATGAACTCTGCTAGCTGAGGAACTGCACATTCTTCTGAATAAATAAATAAATAAATAATAAAAATAAAATTCTATCCTGCCTATTTAAGTTCAGTCTACAACTGCTAAGTGAGGCAAAGGGAGCAGTAGTATTGCATTTTGCATATATGGTGTAACTTAGTTATAAGAACAACATCCAAGTTTGTGTTGACTAATTGATAATTACATAATGTGATGACTACACTACTCCTGAATTTTGCTCCTCTGATTTACAGACCCCTAGGGCATGTGTGGGAAGGCCAATAACTGTATCTGCTTATGTAATCAGTCATGCCATAGCTACCTTCATAGATTTAAGTAGATTTTCTTTAATAATCCTCAAACATTTAAAGGTGTTTCTTCATTTAAAAGTGTCTGATGGTAAGCAAGCAGACTCAACAAAAAAGTTTCAGCATGGGCAATTTTAAAAAATCTAAAACAGAAAATAATAGAGAATTGCCTTTATGGTGCAGACTAAAAATCAATCGAGGCTTTTTTCTGTTTCCCAAGCCAGCCATGTACTATAAGCACAAGTTACTTTTTTGGATTACAACTGCCAGAATCTCCAGCTGAGTCTTGCAGTCCAAGAAGTACATTTTTCAAGCTCTGGTTTTAGTCTGGAAAAGCATGGTCCAAGACAGCAGAAATTAATTGAAAATTGCCTTTATGGTGCAGACTAAAAATCAGTTGAGGCTTTTTTCAGCTTCCCAAGCAAGCCATGTACTTTAAGCACAAAAGTTCCTTTTTTGGATCACAACTGCCAAAATCAACAGCCGAGTTTTGCAGTCCAAGAAGTACATTTTTCAAGCTCTGATTTTAGTCTGGAAAAACATGGTCCAAGACAGCAAAAAACAAACAAACCTTTCCTTTTGTTCTCATCATTTATTTATATAAATTTCAAAGAGTAACCTACAAGACATGGCATCTCTCTGTTGTGGGATCTTAAACAGTTTGCCAAAGGAATGCAATTATAGGATTTGGTTATATCCTGAATTTCAATCCCACTTCCTTATCAAATTTCAATATCTTATCCCCAAACTGATAATCTATCCAGAGCACTTTGGCTAGATGTGTGTGAATGAATATGAATGCACACTTCGGAACTATTCTCTACTCTAAGGGATACTAAGGGATATTTCCTATGTGACTGCTAGTGTACTATTCTTTTTTGCATCTTTGCAGTATCCTCATCTTGTCCCTTGTTTTTCTCCAAGAATAGTTTATATAAATAACCCATGCTCTTTCAGTCTGCTTGCTAAAAAAATTCTAGTAGTTTTCTTTTTCAATATAAATTCAACTCTCTGTAACAGGACTGGTTGGAAAACGTTCCCTCCAAACAACAATACCTTTTGTTATCAGATATGGAATGGGGGGAAAGGGGATTTTCCAATGAAACAAGGCATAATTCCATTTAAGCCTCCAAATTACTTCTAATAAACTACTGTTTGGGGTCCAGTTCATTGAACACACACACACACACACACACACACACACACACACACACTATAAAACCACTATCTCTAGCAAGGAACACTTAGTTCTTCTGATTTGTTCCTTCTGAATACTTCTTACATTTGCACTGAGATTCCTCATTTTTCTATATTAAAACCTAGGTTGCTTTGCAATTGAGGAACGTTTCCTTTGTGCAAAACAAACACATAAAATCTGCATATATCTTTCCTCAACCCACTATCTTCCAGATGTTTCAGACTTGGACATGCTAGCTGGGACTTGACAAGAGTTCTAGCTCAAGACATCTGGAGGGCACCATATTGAGAGAGGTGGTACTGATATAAAAATCTTGACCTTTCAGTGAGACTGAAGTTTTCCCTGTCCTTCAAAAGCTACACCGAAAGGTGCCTTTTTGACAATATGTGGTGTCGTTGATTTTGGTGATGGTATCAGAAGTTGACTATGATTGCATTTTAACTGCCATGGCCATGAGATTTGCAGTTTTAGGATGGGTGTTTAGAATTCTCAGCCAGGAAGCTCTAGTGCCTCACCAAACTGCAAATTCCAGGATACTACAGTTTTACAACCATGGCAGTTATGGTGAACTCAGCACCATCATTGTGTGGCATGAAAGGACCCCAAATAATCTGACCTGTTCAATTCTTTATTACATCCCGTGATCCAACCAGAAAGCTGCTTGTTACACTAGGATTGTAGATTTCCTGTTTCTTTAGTATGACTTGATGTGTGGTGAGGTTTCTCTGTATCTTTTGGGGTGAATAAAGAGCAAAGACAAAACAGTTTGAATCATTTTATTGAATTAAATATGAAACTCTGTTGGTGTCAAAATATAAACATACTGTATTATACACAATTATGGGTCAGTATATTTAATTACTCGTCTTGTAGAGATAAAAACAATAGTCGGGGTTAAAGTTATATGCTGATCTGACAATAGACATGCAGACAGTCCTTTTCTGCCAGGAGCACTGACCTTGCTAGGGCAGGTTTTGGGCTAGGCTTCAACCAAAAGCCTTCAACAAACCCTCTTAAATAGTGAGAGAAAAGGGGAACTGACTACAGGAACAGAAGTCTTTTTGCATACCACTTTTAGGTATCTTTCCCTGCCTTTCACTAACCCATCACATAGATTTTTACCCCTTTACCCTTCCTCTCCAGTCTCACACTTAAAATCTTTGTGTAGTCTTTGGAAAGGTCAGAAACACCGTTGATTTTCTATTGCTTTGCTGAAACCTTCACAGGAGCCCAGCACATAGCAACATACTTTCCAAGTATCCCTATTTGGCAGAGACAGTCCCAATTGATCTTCTGCCATCTCACATTTTCAGCTATGTTCAAAATGACCCTTTCTTTCTTCTCCTTACACTTTCCTCCTTTGTCCACAGCTTATTTCAATTGCTACAAAATGAGTTCAAAGTGCAAAAGTAGTTTGCACACAATTCACTTAGTGTGGGTGGGAGAGGCAAGAAGGGAGCAGTCTACTGCCCTTTCCAGTAGACTCAGGCAAAAGCACACTGCTGCTGTCTCTCTTACCTTGTTTGTTCTCCACTAATAACTTTTACCATTTTGACAACACTTCGATGTTGCTTGCCCATGTTTTCTAGTTTTCATCTGCAAAATGTTGGCACATATGGTGAAAACACATCCTATGCCCCCCTTCAAGTCATTTGCCACAGACAGAAGAGGATGTCTTCACATTATAGAATGCTTTTTGAAAAGCTGATGCACCACAAGAGATTTGCTCTGTTTGTTGGTGTGCCATAGGTAGGGAAAACATGAGTATACTTCACTAGATGGATGCTCCTGTTTGAACTTTTCTGACAATGGCCATGGATTTGCACTCCCAAGTTTTCTTGCATTTTATCCCAGCCTTCCTTCAGGAGTTCAGAGAGGAATTTGCTTCCCATTCATTTTATCCTTCCCAAAAAGGTGTAGGTAAAACTGAGAGCGGGTTTGCAGAAGTACAATCCCCTCCAAAAACTTTGGTAGAAGGCAAAGCTTAGCCCACCGCCCCCTCCCCCCCCCAAGATCTCCAGATGTATACAAGAACATAACTATTGTAATAGATAAAATAAACATGTCCCACCGCTGCAATGAACCAGATGAAGACTGAGCATGCTGGGCAAGGAAAGAAGGCTACCTTGCTTGCCAAAAGGAAAAACACAATAGAAAACCAAAGGGGTGATGACAGTGGAATGCAGTACCCAGAAAGAGGGTATGCCTGGAACCCCGAACAGAAGCCTCCCACTCTGGTTATAGTTGCTAAAGGTACCACTTGTGTATTCTAGCCCTAACCACTTTATATGTGGCCATGTTACTGCCTATGGAATGGAAAACTGGTCTTGAATACATAAAACTCTTTTTCTTTACAGCTAACTAGGGAGCAGCCTGAGTTGTGCTTTTGCTTCCACTTTCCTTTTCACAAAGATACAAATCTGATTAGACTCAAGGAAATTTAAGCTTCTCCAGATAGATTTCCTTAACCACTAACACGCCAATCCTTTTGCTACCCACCACTCATCTTTGGAAAATGATAGGCCTGCAGCAGTCTTCTGTGACATTTCCTTTTGAGGACAATCCTAGATTAGTATATCTCTTACTGCAAATAAGTCAGTAATACTGTACATCTATAGGGTTTCATGAAGAAAGTATGGCAAATCTGCTTCTTATAGTTGCTGAGGTATAGGAGCCATTTTTGGGTCAGTTATCTGTGTAGCCCAGAATTTGAGGCACGCCACCAAATCAAGAGGGAAAACTACTATGAACTTGACATGAGTAAAACCTGCTGATTTTTTTGGGATACATTTGCTACCAAAATTTTGTCACACTTGACATAAAATGTCAAAAGTGACAAACAGAAACAAAAGGTGGAGGCAAGCAGGGCAGACTACTGTCTGATTTGAGGTAACTATTTTCATATTAAGAGGATAACTGCCCATTTAGTCACCTTAAGTATATTTAACAATTTTATCATTTTGAAGAACTGGGTATTATTCTTGTTTTCATTTTGAAGGGGAAACTTAAAATTATGGCAATTTCACCAAATATTATTTAGCATGGACCAAGAGCAAATTCACCTAGCAATGATATAACAAAAATGTCACACACATTGAATATTAACATGCCAGCAATTCACCCTCACTAGTTATATATTTGGTGTTTGCTTGTTGTGTGCACCTTCAAGTCAGTTTTGACTTAGGACATCTTAAGGGGACCTTATCATGGGGTTTTCTGGGGCTGAGATGGGTGACTCACCCAATGTAGTGGGTTTCCATGGCCAAGCAAGGAATCGAACCCTGATCTCCAGACTGAGACGTATTCCAAAGCTCAAACCACTACTCCACACATGCCTCCACCCCACTCACACATAGTAATAAGACTGTCCTTTCAATCATTATTCCAATAACGTGAAAACTGATGTTGGCAAACACTCAAAAAGGAGATTCTGGTGATTCCCTTTTGAGAAAACTGTGGTTTGGATCAAGATGCAGGGCTGTCACCTTTTTGAGACAGGGCTCCTGTACCCTTAACAGCAAGCTGATTAGTATGAATCCCAAAGTAAATTTCTTCAAAATGGAAGCTCCTCCCAACATGGACTCACAGAAAGTGGACAAATATCTTACCTGCTTAATTTCTGCATGTGAAATGGTTCTTGAAAGGAAGAGATGGTCTGTTCACTGTATTAAGGTGCTTCTTGCTGTCTCCAGTATTGGTGGAAAAAGTATACAATGACTGACAAAACCTTCCCAATGAAAAAAGGTTCAAACCCAAATTTAATTGAAGTATATCAACATTGTTGTTGACAGAACAAGTCTTGAACTAGAGTCTTCCTTTAACAGAAATTCACAGTCATAACCCAGCATTCTTTAGTTTTTCAGAAACTGGTGTTGGGCTCATGAGCCAAGTCACATAGCAAAATAATTTGTTACAGCACCACAGAACACTGTATTTTAAAAATATGCAGAGATTTACAATTTTTACACTTCTTCAGCAAAACTATTAGTCAATAAGTTATAAATTAGAACAAGAACAAAACAAACTTTCTCTCACAAAGCAATGCAAACAGTTAAAAATGTACCTCTCACAAAAGGCCCTTTAAAATTCAACAAACATTAGCACAACCTAGAAACAACAGCGGGAATGCCATAACCTTTAAGTGCTGCCATCAAAAGATGCTAGCCTACTCGGCATGCACCATGTTAAAACATTTCAATATGCTGTGAACAAACCTTAATCAAAACTAGAATCCCTCTACAAAAAAGAGATGGGGGAGGCCAATTCAAAATCTCTTACTCATATTACCAGAGGAATCACTTTAGTAGCTTGAAAACCGGGATCTTTTGCTGAGCCAAACATAAAAGCTCTTTTCAAATTACAGTAAAATCCATTGTGAAATAGGTCTCAAACACCACTAAAATAACGAAGAATTGTGAAAGGGCATATTGTGTTCCAATGAATTTTGGGCAAAATAATTTGTATGGCGGCTAGCATATTGAGGTTTAAACAGTATTTTTTAAAAAATCAGTGCTTCTGCCTAGCTTTCATATTAAGTACTACTCTTCTTTTTTACTTGCCTTTCCTTTAAATATAGCCTCTTCTAGAAAAGAATATTTAGCTGGTCACATACCTGAACAATGAGAAATTCTATTCCCCCATCAGTTCAATTATCACCATATAGCATATTGCTAAAGCTATCCAATAGGATATACATATATTAACTACATCAGTGCGATTTGGTTTAAATTCTCTATGTGCACATACTGTCTTTTTATAAAGGTCCATCAATATGAAACGAATGTAGCTTATTTATTTTGAACAGCAGAGATACAACATGGTCCCAGTAGGATAGTCCATTATAGAGAACTGCTCTTGAGATGTTGTGTCTGTAGAGGCTTGATGTGATATTCATAGATCTTCAGGGCAGGTCCAAGTTTTAATGAAAGTCCAGTCAGCACATCGTTCCTTGTCATCAACAGTAAAGATTTTCCATCGATTTCCTAAGGTAGAAATTAATGAATAAGTACAACACTATAGAAAAGCAAGGCAGTGACATAAATTTCAACAAGGTATGAAACCCAAAACGGGAACTGAGGTCATCAGAGAATCAGCATCCTACTGCCACTAAAAAGGCCCTCGTGTTCCTTAGAATTTCCAAATGCCACTTCCTCCTCCTCCTAACCGGCTAGAACTAAATATTTCCCTATGGGCACAACTTCATTCCCACTAAGGGGATGAACACTGGTTAGGTTCCAGTTCATTCTCACAGGTGCTATGAAAGCGTATGGGAGATTATAAATAAAGGACTTCCTGCTTGGCTTTTTCCAAAGCAGTTCCTGATCTTTCCTGTCTCGGTGCTACACACTCTGGTCTGTTTCTTTTGGCTTAACCAGTTATGTTAAAGAAAGAAGAGGGTTGCCCTGTGAATGCAAAAGGCTGAGAAATCAAGGAAAACACAAAGACTGTTCCAACTGAAAGTCATATCAAACAACTCCCACTTTTTTAGAGTCCTCACCATTTATCAGCTGATTTCTTGAAATCTCTTTCCTGACTATTTTTGAGGGGGGAGATCCTCTCCTCTGCATCACCAGTTGAACCGGACATACTGATTGTGTAGTGTCACAAAAGTGAGACCTAGAGTGACCCAGGCTTACTTTCATGATAAGAAAATGGGCCAATATGACTTTGCTCAGGGCAAATTTTTGTATAATTATCTCCCCATCACAACAACGTTGCCCTGCTCCTACTGATTTTCAATTTGCCACCGTTCTGACTGTAGACCCTGAATTTATTCTGAAGTTAACTCTTTTGAATGATCACTCCCTGAGTCTTCTAGCATGGCCATTATAATCTAAGAAAGCAACTTTTCCAAGCCCTGCTTATTCCTAAGTGAATCTGTCCAAGGCTGATTCTGTGAGTCATAAAGTTTGGTTAAGAAAAGTGGGTTATGGCTTTGGATACCATAAGTGATAGAGGCATTAGCTACACAATTTGTACCACTTCAATACAGATGAGATTGTACAAACAGCCTGCTAATAACAAAATCAATGACATACACATCATGTTCTTTTTTGACATTCCCAACCCTTGCAAACAAAGCTGCGACATCAGCTAATATTAAAATTAACCTTAATCTTCTTGATCAATTTAGCATTCAAGATGTATTTTAATGATACATACCTGAGTATATTGCCAATTAAAATTAATGGCAGCACATGCTATGGTGAGCAAAAATCATATGGGATAAAGTTGGCACTGACATTTTGCATCTGGTAACTGAGTATTGTATAAAGATAATAAGCCAGTTAGAGGCTTGTCCCTGCCTGTACTGCTGTGTGGTCAGATCCTTGAGATTGCATGCATGACATGTATTATTTATGCTGTCAAGTCATAAAGGAACAAAACATGTCAATGAGAAAAGAACATTAATAAAGCAAGAAATATACCTATAAATAACTACTGTAGCCCCAAAACTAAATAAATCATATCACAAAATGTTTCTTTACATGGCTTTTTCCATACATAAAATGTGCATGGTTTTTAGTTTGCTGAAGTCCCAGAAACTGCTACACAGTAAGCATCAAACCACTCAGACACATTTCACAGATGGCAATGTTCATAGGAAAAGCCTAGCAAGGATAGGACTAGACAATTTTTCTGAAAGTTTCATATACTGGTCAGGATCCCTCAGAATGAATGAGATCCGTGAATAATCTAAATGCAGGGAATTTACCTTATCCATATATCTTGTCATATATAGCATGGTCTGTTTATTGTTTGATAATCTTGTTCTTGGTATTCCCAGCAGAGTGTAAAAACTAAGACCCAATGAATCGTCATACACAGCTGAGAGGCTACATTTGGCCTGGCATGTCACATAATGTGAATAATCCTTTGCCAAAAGAGATGGAAGGATCCATCACTATCCTCTGGCAATATCTGGAAAGCTGTGATTGGATTCTGTTTGTGAAATTTAAATTATTTTTGGGTCCTCATGTCAAAGGCATCAGATGCTGCATGATATTCTTCCACCCAGGTGGTATTTTCAGTCAGGCCTTAAGGATGCAAGATAAAACCTGGATATCTGACTTTGAACAGTGTCCAGAAAGTGGGAAAATATGCATCTACAGTCTTGTGTGTGCTTTATATACATCCATCCTCCTTCGTTACTTCCTGTGGGATTTAACTGCAGTCTTGTTTGCTAGAGGAAGTATGGAAAAGAGCAAGGAGATGCAACATCTTCACCTCGTGCTTTCTGCCAGCATCCTGCACCACCAGCTGTGCTGACTAGGGGGCTTGGTGTTACAGGCTGAGCATTCATTTGGTGTTTATGGCCTGATACAGACGGGCCCTTTGCGCTGCGCCCATAACGTGCTAGGATTGCTTGGGGGCAGGGCGTGCATATGCCCCGCAACCCTAGCACGTCATGGGTGTGCCACAGCTGCGCAGCACCATCCAGATGGTGCATGCAGCGATGATGTGCCAGCAGTGCAGCCTCCAAACAAGGTTTGCTTTTTGGATATTTTGGGATGTGTGTGATATTTTCAAGCCATGGATAGTGGAATGCATGGATACAAAGGGCCAACTATATTTGATTATCCACGAATGTACAGTATTTAATGAATAACCTAAAAGACTATGTAACAGAATGTTTCTTCATTTCCCCATATAAATAACCTGAGATTCCAAGATTTGAGTGCTTAAGTAGAGTGCTGATTCTAACTCTGCCTGTTTGGATTTTACTGTAGTTCACAAGTTGGATGTTAAGTGAACAGAAGGTGATAAAAGAGATCTTCAGACAGATACAGATTAGCTGATAAGTAGCCTTTGATGAGTCTATCAAAATCAATTGAAGCCTGCATTTACACTGCAGAATTAATGAAGTCTGACACTGATTTAACTTCCATGTCTCAATGCAATGGAATTCTGAGATTTATAGTTTTGTCAGATATTTAGCCTTCTCTGTCAGAGAGCTCTGGTGCATAACACCAAAATCCCATGATTCCACAGGATGGAGCCATGGCAGTGTCAAACTGCATTAATTCTACAGTGTGGTAGCAGAATGAGTTGTGATTAATAAAACCCATTCATTTTGGCTGGTTTATTTTAGGTAGGACTATGTTTAGATTTAGCCCAATATATAAATATATAAATATAGCAGGATTTTCTGAACTATAATCAGACAATTCTGAGCACAGGTGTTCATTAAAGAGTGAGTTAATCCAGATCTGTTAAACAGAAATATTGTATTTTTAAAGAAAAATAACACTAGTGTTTGAACAAACATCTTCTAGTGCTTAAATTGCAAAAAAGGAGTGTCCAGAGGCAGCAGGCTGCCTGAAAGCAGTCCTTGTAAGATATTTCTAGTTATCATTTAGTTCGAGGTCTCGGCTATAAAATCCTGGTAAAGGGATAAACATTCCCCTCTCCTAACAGGCATAATAAAAAGCTCTAGACTTTCTTCAAGCAAACCTCCTTGTTTCATGCCACAATGGTTTACATAATCCCAGGCCCATTCTTATACCCTAGATAGAATGGCTCCAGGGAAGATTAACATCCCCTTCACCCCAGCAAGGTGTGGTCCTATCAATAAAAAGATTACAGTGCTGTTTGCAATACCTTTGCCATCAACTCTTCCTGAACAGACTCAGAACAATGCTCCACAAACAGGACAAAATCAGAATTAACTGAAAAAGGCTGCTGCTTTGTCCATAAAGAGAAACGTGAACTGAGAAATCTTTTTGTGTTCAATACATCATTCTGAGATGCAGAGAAAAACGATGGAAGGAAAACCCCTCTATTCAGTCATCATTGCTTCAACAAGATGACTAATGGCAGTGACTGCAAAAAGTTCTCACAAATATTTTTCAAGCATAGTATCATGGGTGGGGGGGGGGGGAATAAAACTGTGACAGTTGCTTGAGCACACCTTCATAGATAGGATGTACAAGATCTCTCTCCTTCTCTTGACCTCCCTCCCCCAACAATAGACTGAAGAAACCACTTCCATTAAATCAATTTGTTATTCATCATTAGGTTTGCCTGATGCGCCAATCATGGTCAGATACTTTCTCAAACAACACTGAACACAGCACAGGTTTTCGATAGTACATTTCTCAAGCACAGAAGGTACATCCCTTCCTTACCAATGACAGTTGGGAGCCTCTTAGTCCATCAATGGCTCTTCCTCAGTTACAACACTCTCCTTGCCATCCAGCACAGTTCTTTTAGTGATAACCTTTTTGCCATTCACAATCTTGCAGGTTGTTGTGACAGACTTGAATTTCCCTCTGCCATCGCTGTTTGGAGAGGAGGAGTAGTCCACAGTAATCTCAGGACCAAAGGAAGTAAACCCGGTTCCTGCAATTGGTGACACCCCATTGATAGAGAAAGAAACGTCATCAAGATCACCAACCATATGAACGGAAAAGGAATTCATCCCCTGGTGTACTTCAATGTAAGTCTTGTGGCCATGAAGGTCTGTCTCAGTATGCCTTCTTTCATGCCCTTTTTCTCTGTGTCCACCATCATGCTTGCCTCCACTTCCTCTTGCATTTGCTCTGTTGGATCTGTCATACTCATCTCTCTTTTTAGCATCAGATAAGACCTCATATGCTTTGGAGATTTCTACAAACTTCTTTTCAGATGCTTGTCTGTTTCCTGGATTTTTATCAGGATGCACCTTTAAGGCCAACTGTCGATATGCCTTTCTAATCTCATCTGCAGATGCAGTTTTTGGAACTCCGAGAACGTCATAGTAATTCACCATTTTCTTCAAACAGGGTTAAGCAATATTTCCGTCCTCTAGTTTGGCAAACATCGGAGTCCTGCCTCAATCTTTTCTGGCTCCATGTCAGTCTTACAGTTGTAAGATATTATAGATCCCCCTCCCCATAACCCAAAGAAAACCAGTCTATAATAATGTTAAATATTAAATAGTCTTGTATGCAATTACATTCCTTGAGGTCTAGGTCAGAGTATTGGGATACTGACAATCAGGTCAGTTAGGTAAGGAAAGGCTGTTTTCAACTGTCAGGTACACATTGTGACCTCACCGTTATGTCGAGTTCACTACTCTGCATATTGCAATCCCATTGGTTATGTGCAAGCGATGCTCATCCTGTACAACTAGATGATGACATCAGTGCATAACAGAAGGGTGAAGACAACAGTTGTGTGTTTTGAGTTTGAAAATGGCACAGTCAGTTATAGTTTATCCTGTACAGTAGGCCTTTGGTATCCTATTGGCTTTGGTTCCAGGACCCCTTGTGGATACCAAAATCCATGGATACTCAACTCCTATTAAATACAATGGAATAGTAAAATTGTGTTACTTATATAAAATGGCAAAATCAAGGTTTGCTTTTTGGAATTTATATATTTTAAAAAATATTCTCAAGCCATGGATGCTTTAATCAGTGGATAAAAAAAATCTGTGGGTATAGAGTACTGACTGTACATATATAAAGGTCTACATTTATTCATATACCCACCCAGTCCAGTTGCATTTTCAAGGTGACTAATTTTGCATGGTGGATAACAAACAAACAAAAAAACCCCCCAAACAAACACAACTGTAGACATCAAGCACACACACAGTATTCAAGCAACTTATTGGGACCATTTTAATGAACAGAGTTTGATATAAATTTTAAAAATGTGTTATCAAAATCTTTTTGAATTGATGGAACTGAGAAGATGAATGGTTCCTGTTTTTATAGGTGATTTCCTTCTGTTTCCTTTGAGTTAAGTTTGACAGCTGTGATTTTCCTGATTTTTCAGTTGAGTTTCTTAAGGTGGGGCATTTTTTGCCTGAGTATTCAGAATCCGTAGGCATCTTGAGATTGGAAGGAAAAAAAACGGAGTGTAAGAAGAACTTACACTCATTCACAATATCCTCTGTAAACATGTAATTTTAAAAATTAGTATCTTGGATTGTAATCCCCTTTGTTCCGCCTTTGCACAGGAACACTTCCGCATGTTCCTTCCGCACAGGGGTGGGAATCATGCAGTCTCCTGGTGGTGGTAGACTGCAAATCTCAGCAGCCCTAGCCAACACAGCCAACAATTATAAATATCCAGCAATGTGTGGAAGACTGCATGACTCCCACCCCTACTTCATTCAGCAATACGGCTGCCACCGCCGGTAAATCTGTGACCAGAGGAATGAATACTTTTCCACAGTTATGGGTTATCTCTACCCATGAACACGATGAGATAGTGGAAATGGAACCATGAACATGCTCACAGATGAACATTCATCTAACAGTATCAGAACATAGTTTCTTTTTATTCTTTCTGGCAGATGGTAAAGGCCATTTGTTCTTCCCAGGTTGTTAATGACAGCTGAGCAGAGCTGAGCTGAGCTGAGCTGTTTTGAGTTTATTAAAGCTTTAGTGTTGTGTATCTTTTCAAGTATATCACAGTCTAAATACGTTAAAGGTACCAGATCTTTCTGATCTTGGACAATAAGCAGGGTCAGCTTTAGTAAGTACTTGGATTGGAGACCACCAACAAATACCAGGTGTTGTAGGCTGGATTTCAGATGAAGGAACTGGCAAAACCACCTCTGATTATTCCTTGCCTAAGAAAACCCTATGAAATTCATGGGGTCACCCTAACAAGCATTTTGATGGCCAGAGACACACCCAAACTCACTGATCCATCCTTGTTTTAAACTGACTTGTTCATAAGTTGCATTTTATTGTTTTTGTTAAATGTTTCAATTTTGTAGTTATACCTTTGTGGCTTACTTAAACATCCTGAAGAAAAAATTCTGTCTAATTTCAGAAGCTAAGCAGGGTCAGGCCTGGTTAGTACTTGGATGGGAGACCCCCAAGTATATCCCCCAGGGATATTTCAGAGGAAGGAACTGCAAACCTCCCTGAATAAATCTTTATCAGAAAATGTTATGATAAGGTTGCCGTAAGTCAGAGTTGACTTGAAGACACATAACAACAGCCCTGTGAACTCCTTTAGGTTGGGGTTTTGTTTTTTTGGGCCCAAGGGGAGTGCACATTTACACACACATACTATCACAACACAGAGTATGTGACAATTATGCAGAGATGGAGAATGTGTAGGTCCTCCAGATATTGTTGAATTGCAATTCCCACCAGCCCTAGCCAGTATAGACAAAGTTAAGGGATGATGTGAGTTGCAGTCCAACATTATCTGGAGGGCTGCACATTCCCTACCCTTATACTAGCAGGGTCCTTATAAGTAGTTATAACTAGTTCATGGAACCGGTTCATATGTGATAGGAGAGTAAAGATTACATGAGTTGCTATTCTTAAGAGCTATGTTCAGTCTTCTGAGTTGTGGCAAATTCAGTGTACCCTGGAAACCCAACATCTTCCAAGTGGAGTAAATATTTAACAGTTCCTTACAAATGATACTGATGGGTGGGAATTCCCAGCATAAGAGACAAAGACATACTGATTTTTTTAAAAGACGACATTTTGGCAATCAAGTGGCACAAGTATTTCTGTAGACATGCAGTTCACATCCAGTTCAACTCTGCTGGTATGGTGATTGACAAACATGCAATGGCTGCTGAATCCACTATGTTCGGAACCCCTTCACAACAAACAAGGTCCTTTTGGTTACTGGGCCTTGTGGGAAGCGAACAGTTGGTCTGAATGTATTTTCAAAATAGCCAAAGAATCTCAAAATGTGTATGTAATCCCAACCGGAGGTGCCATGAAGACTTCTTTTAAAGCTAGTACTGATAAACGTGCAGCGTGCAATAAAACCATACTTCAATTGGAAGGCTGTAAATAAGAATTCAAAATATTTCAAAGCTTCTTTGGCCTGTTTTATGGAAGAAAAACCTTAAACACTTACCTTCTGAAGACACACAAATGGGCTTTTTCAAAGTCCACCCTCCCCCCTCTCTCACACACACACACAATCACTTTTCGTACAGGACATTTGGGTGGCTCTCTTTTTATCAACCGTTCTTCCAGGACAAAAGCCTCTGAACTTGCTTTATATCTTCTCACATGTTCAAAATCCAGAGGCTGAAGTGACCTCAGAACAAGTTTCTAATAATCATCAAGTTCAGTGATTTCTACCTCATCCTTTTAAAAATCCATGTCTATATGCCTATATGTCCATAAAATGCACTTTTGAAAGAGAGAATGACTGCACACCAGATGGCAAGACTCAATTAGGTCACAGACCTGAATCTACAAGACTGAAGTAGAGCAGTGGAGGATAGGGTAGGAGATGTCTCATTCACAGGGACATCATGAGCCAAGGTTGACTTGAGGATAGCTAACAACAACCACAACTGATTTTTCATGGTTTCATTACACCATGCTGCAGCAGTATTCAAGAGGCTTGGAATACGCTCTTGAAGCCAATCAAGACATTCTTGGAACCCAGTGACTGCTTAGCCAGAAAGGGAGAGCAGCAATTGAGCAGGATAATCCATGCAATTGATCCCAGCCATGTTGGCTTTCTCAATATAACTGCGGCAGCATAGGATGAAGTCACAAATTAGTGGCTCCTACAGTGGTGCAAAAAGGCTACAAAGAAAAATAGGGATGTGTTGCTGATTTAAGAAGAAGGCCAGCAAAAGGTGTGGCTGGCACAGTTTGGCTTGGCTTGCTTTTGGAAGGTTTCTATGACAAGATAGCAATCTTTACTAAGACTACTAAATGAGTCTTCTTTCTTTTTCAACTCATTACCTTGCTGGAAGAAATCTCTGAAGCTATCATCCCCCCCCATCTCGTCTTTCTCAGAATCTCACTGATATGCATGACTTGCCCCAGCAACTTATTCTTATCAAGTGTCTTGAGATATTTTTCAACTCGCACAGAAACCTGTGCATATGTGTGTGCATACTTTTTCTAAAAATTACATATTTTTCAAATATGTTGTTACAATGTGAATTTTGCCACTGATTAAAATAGGAATACTTCCCCCCTCCAAATATACACTTTTTCCGTATATTTTTAACATCTATGTTTGGTTTTGCATGTATTTTTTTCTTCTTCCATGAAATGCATTGAATACATTTCCAAGGCAGGATGGGCCTCACTCTGTTGCCAGCTTTAAGAAGTGTGAAATAGATGTTTTCATAAGTAAATGTGAATGCAATCGGTTTCTTTTCTGTCTTTAGCAATGGAGCCAGCCTTCAATACATGGACATGCTTCATGGACAAGTATCAAGATTGAATCAAGCACTAACGCCCTCTAGGGGCTCTGTGATCCCATTTCAAGCCCAGCCTAATTGTAAATCCTGCTGTGCTTTCCCAGTTCAGCTTCCTCAGTCATAAAATCTGGTAGATGCTTGGTAAAGAACACTTAACTAATAAGGCATACAGATGAGTACATAAACCCTGCTGGATCAGCACCTTTCTCCTTACAGAGCCACAGTGGCTAATCCCAGTACAACAATTATGTAAATGCTACTATCATTTGTAGTTACACATAAAGCCTATAATCATTCCCCAACCCACCCACCCACCCCAATGATTTCATATGCATCAGAAAGTCAAGTCTGTGCAAAGCATCTCGTAAACGTGCTGGTTTGATTACAGCTGTGGCACTAGTAATGGAAATTAGGGAAACATTTTGTTGTTATCTTCAGGAACAAACTGAATATCCAGCTAATTTAAAATTTAAAATTAAATTTTGGAGGAAAGCACCCAGAACTGCCCCCTGTCCTCTAGTCAACATGGCTCTCTAGCCCTGATTTTAACCAATCCATTCCTAAGTAGTATTTGCTTGCAATGGAGCCTGCAAAGGTTGATAGGAAACGATGGACTCTCCACATAGACTCACCTGTTCTTGGAAAGCATTTGCTTGTTCTTCAAAGCCCACTGTTCGGAAATAATTAACTACGTCTGTAACAGCCCAGTCAGCTGGATCAGGAGGTCTTCCATTCTCTACCAAGCTTGAAATAATAATAATAATAATACAGGCAAACTGTTAAAATATGTGAACCCAGTGCTATACCAGTCCCTTACAGATCACTCAAGAAATGAAAAAGGTCACCAAGACTGCATCTGCACTGCAGAAATAATCCAGTGTGACACCACTTTAACTGCCATGGCTCAATGCTATGGAATTGTGGGAATTATAGTTTTATGAGACATTTAGCCTTCTCTGTCAGAGAGCTCTGGTCCCCAAACAAACTACAATTCCTAGGATTTCATAGCATTGAGCCATGGCAGTTAAAGTGGTGTCAAAATGGATTGTTTCTGAAGGAGGTGAATTGCTTTCCCACCTGGCCAACAGAGCCCACCAGACCCAGAAAGTTGCCCCTTCCACCAGTGCACCAGATGATACCCTGCTCTGAAGTGTCAACTTATGCTGTCGGCACCCCCCTAGTGACACCCCTGACTACCCCAATAATCCAGCTCTAAAGATGGCAATAATACTGTCTGCCTATTATGATAGGAAGGGGAAGAAGATATCTTGAAGTTGTGACACAGAGGCAGCATGGTTACATTGCATCATACATGGGTCTTGTTGTAAAGGCAAGATAATTATTTCGTTACTGACTTGCTCCCAGTAATTCAAGTAGTCTTGAAAAGAATCAGCAGATACAGCTTGCAAATCAACAGTTAACTGTATAAAAACAATCAGGTGAATGTATATGGCAGTGATGGTGAACCTTTTAGAAGCCAAGTGCCCAAACTGTAACCCAAAACCCACTTATTTATTGCAAAGTGCCATGTCCTTCTGACTTTCTAGTAACAAACTCTGGCAAACTCTGTGCTGGGGCAATGGCACATGTGCCCACAGAGAGGCTTTGAGTGCCACCTCTGGCACGCATGCCATAGGTTCGCCATCACTGGTATATGGGCTTAAATTGGGCAGGAGTAGAAGTGCACACATATGTATCTTTTCCATGCAGTGGCTCGATTTTGGATCTGCCAGTAAAGGCATGAAAGTCTGAAGTGTGGGAAGGGATGTGGGAAGATGCACCTCTGTCTCCACCTCAACTGAAAAGCCCTATTATCATGCAGAACTGATACCTCAGAGCAGAAAATTGGATATGACAAAAAGTTAGCTGTGCAGAAGACCTATGGATGCTCTAACTGTGCTTACAGCAGGGGTAAGACTTGAACCAGGAGCTTCTTTACTGATTTCTTAGCTACTAACTGAGGAGGTTTTAAAAAAAGTTTTCAGACTTGTCAACCAAGTGGCATGTTCACACACCCCAGAATGTATAATTATATGAACTACCTATCCCTCTTATCTGTTTTGGTAACCAGGTTTCTGGATTTTGCATACAATGGCAGATAGAAGGCAAGTAAGGAAAGCAGAAAGGAGGATAGACCTACACTATGTATGTCAAGAGGCAGACACACAAACATAATGTTTCCTGATTATGCAGTCTTCTGCCAAATCCTGAGAGAAATCTACACACTTAGAAAAAAGCATGTGCTACATGCTTCCAGAAGTGTATGACTTTAGAGGATGGTGGACTGCAGCTTGGAAGAAAACAGCTAATGGGTGTCAAGTCTGAATGATTTTCCACTTCACATTTTCTCTGTCTGTGGAAAGTGAGCATGGCAGGAGGAAAAACTTGTAGCCCAGCTTTCTTCATGCTGTGTTAGCTGCGTGCATATCATTAGTTTGCTTTTTTTTTTTAGCTTGCGGTAGCAACCCAAATGCTGGGTTCATTCTAGATATAATTACATCTCATTAAACAGAACTAATAAAATCCCCACATGGCTGCAAAGCAGCCTTTCACAACCTAGTGGCCTCTAGATGTCTTCCACCACATCTTCCATCATCCTTGGGATGATGGGAGTTGTAGCTCAACACCTCTGGAGGCCACCAAGTTGAAGAAATCTGTCCCAGAGCAATGTATCTGAAGAGGAACAGAAGGTATGACAGAATCCAGGAGTTTCTGGCTGCTCAAGTATGGCATGTGTAATGTAATTTGGAACAGCCTAACAAGATTACTCCACAAACCTGTTGAGTCCTCTCTTGCTTATCTCTGAAATGCACTCCTGTATGTTTAAAGGGAAGACATTAGCAACCCATGCAGTGTGACAGGAATGTGTAAGGTTTCTGTTTATTTTAAACAGGGTTGGGCTGTTCAGCACCAACCCCATTCTCAACATTGTTATTTTGTGGTGGGAACAGTATATATAGCAGGAAACAAAACTGGAACAGTCCTCCCAGAATCTGATCTATTGCAACTCTGTTTACACCTGCAGCACAAAACTGGAGGAAGAACCACAAAGTGTATGGGACTTCTTAAAATAGAAAGGGAAAAATCCCATGGAATGACTGCACTGCAAAACAGATGCCAGCGCAACCAAGATACCAGTCATCATTCTGTAATCTGCAGTCTCTGTATTGGCTGAAGTTGGCTGAAGCACACTGTAAACACAGCAATAGTCTCAGCAGATCACACACGATCACTGGCAATGCTAAATCTGGTTCACACACTAATGATTCTGTGGGCATAGCACCCAATATTTCACTTCCAGCAGTTCCAATCTGAACAGGTTTTGGTGTGCTTGAGCCCATTCCTTTCAATGGTCTCAAAAAGAATTCACGTAGAATTCAGACCCTTTCCTGATTATCCAAATGTTTAGGATGCTCATAAGAATAAGACGTTGCTATGCCAACCTGTTTCCTAGGCCTCATTCCCATTACATAATAAACCAGTTTTCAAACTGATCTGAACTGATTTAAATGGGCCTTGTTTGCAATTGCACTGAATTTCTGGCACAGTTTGCCAAGGGGAGTGCAGTGCTAAACCCATTCAAACCAGTTATTCGGGATCTGCAGCATTCCCCACTTCTTTTGAAATGAATCAATTCAGCACAAGTGTGAATGCGTTGTCTATTTGATTTGGTTCCTGTGGTGTGGTCACCTATGTCAGGCGGCTCCATGTTGAATCAATCCATTGCTGAATGTGAACGCGAAGTGGATTCAATTGAAACAGGTAGGTTTGATCATGGCTTGAATAGTGTGAACGTCTAATCGGCATTAAATCACTTCATCACTTCGACTCAAAGAATGATTTATTTTGTAGTGGGAATGAGGCCCTAGTTGTACACATGTGGGTTTTTAAAAACCATGTTAGAAAATGGATTTCTAATTCAGAATTATATTTCTGGGTACATGGACGCACACTGCCATTCAAGCCAATGGGACTTGAATATTGGTGATTTTTCATTTTCGAGGGGAGGGGGTCCAGGAATTGATCCCCCACAAAAACGGAGAGGCGACTGTAATCTTCTTCATATATATTCAAAGGCCCTTCCACACTAATGATTGCATTATGATTTCATCTTAACTGCCATGGTTGTAGCCCATGAAATCTTGGGATCTGTAGTTTGATGAGGCACTAGTGATCTCAGTCTGACAATTATAAAATAGCAAATCCCAGGATTCTACAGTCTATTTCCCCCACTGTCCCACAATTCTACTTGGCTTCCTTTAAAGGGAAAGGACATACAGTTAGCCCTTTTCATACACAGACTTTTTATCCATGGATTTAAGCAACCACAGCTTGAAAATATTCCACAATACATGGATTCCAAAGAGGAAACTTTGATTTTGCCATTTTATACAGTATAAGGTACAGTACATCATTTTACTATGCCTTAATATTTAATGTGACTTGAGTATCCACCAATTTTGGTATCCATGGGGGGAGGGAGGTAATGGAACTAAATCTCAGTAGATAACATGGGCCCACTGTATTAACAATCAAGAAAGGCAATGCTTAAGACATACTACCAGTCCTGAAAGATAGCAAGATTATGGCGCTTTACAGAGCGCCCAAAAAGGGCACTCTGCCAACGCCCATGTTTTCTGCGCCTGGGAACCGCAGTGGACAAACCGCGCGATTCCCTGGTGCAGCAAAAAGAACCCGCAAAAAGCGGGTTCTTTTTGCGGCATGGTTATGACACTGCAAGGCGCCAACGGTGCGCCTGCGGCATCATTTCTGTGCTGCGATTTGTGGACGCTAAGCGTCCGCTACGTCAAAATGGTGACGCCATTTTGTACGTGCTCGGCATGTACTAGGGTTAGAGGCGTCCAGAAAGGACGCCCCTTCCTAACCCTAGTACATGCCAAGCACATACTTTTTGGTGTGTAACCCCCCAAAGACTCAACAAATGCAAATGAGAAATCTCCCAGGGTCAGTGGTTTCCCAGCAGACAATGAGCACTAATCAAGCAGACATTAATCCTCTTGTGCAGACCCTCATGCCCTGAGGACTGACATTAGCAACAAACAATATACATGCAAATCACTCCTGCCTTTCCAGGTCACACAATATATATATATAGCCAAGTCCTTTCTAGGCAAACATTCTCTGAAGATGCCAGCCACAGATGCTGGCGAAACGTCAGGAAGAAATTCTACTAGAACATGGCCACATAGCCGGAAAAACCCACAAAAACTTAAGACAGACTCTTACTTTTCACCCCTGCAGCAAATCTCTGATATGTATGGTGTTTCTTCTCTGAAGTACTTTTGCAGAGAGTTGTACAAATTTGTACAAGAGTACAATACAATTGCACATAGGCCAAAGACAACCAAAAGTGTCTGGTTGGAATTGTTTGACAGTGTGAGGATGAGACACACACACACACAGTGTGTGTGCATCTACATTGTAGAAATAATACAGTTTGACATGATCTTAAGTGTCGTAGGTCCTTTGTATGGAATCCTGAGATTTGTAGTTTTACAAGGTCTGTAGCCTTCTCTGCCAAAGCGTGCTAGTTCCTCATAAAACTACAATCTCAACTTCAAACAAGAGATTCCACCTGAACATAGGAGGAACTTCCTGACAGTAAGGGCTGTTTGATTCTGGAACACACTCCCTCAGAATGTAGGAGAGTCTCCTTTCTTGGAGGTCTTTAAACAGAGGCCGGATGGCCATCTGTCGGGGATGCTTTGATTGAGAGTTCCTGCATGGAAGCGGGTTGGACTGGATGGACCTTGTGGTCTCAGTCAACTCTATGATTCTATCCCACTAGTCTGTAGGATGGAGCTATGGCAGTTAAAGTAGTGCCAAACTGCATTATTTCTACAGTGAAGATGCATTCACAGAGAGAAACATCTTTGCATTGCATTAGGTACACATCATAGGACTTAGTGATTAGTGTCTCCTTGAGGCCCTATTACTATTTTGTTGAATGGTGTATAATCATTGTTTGAGTTCATAGCTTTAGCCCTAAAAGCACACTAAAATTAAAAGGTTATTGCTATCTTATTCAGAACAAGAAATTATTTGACAAAATAACTGTTTCAAAGGCTTGGAGCTGGGTCTCCTTCTACCACATTGTAATCATGAAGCAGTAGTAAGAAAAAATTGGATCCAGACTTAGAGCTCTTTTAGCATGATTTAGAAATGTGATGTCTCAGTATATAGTTCCTCAGGTTTTACAGTTGTCATCTCTATGTTCACTTACTTTGTGTCAACATACCCTTTCCATTCTTTGGATGTAATGATTTCTTGAATCTGTTCTAGGGCTCTTCTGAATTTTTATTTTTTCAAACTGTGTGGTTTGCCAATGTGGTCCTATAGTTTGAAGGATAATTTTTCTTTCTGAACTTTTATCCCCCCACCCTTAGTCTTATAGCGCAAAAGTACCATTTCACAGATGCACTATGCAATTCTATTTTTCTTTTTAAAGCAGGATAAAGAGAAGGAGAGAAGAAAAGGATTAAAGAAGAATTCCGCTACCTTTAGCTTTCCCACACTTCCTCTTGAAATGGAAGTAGCAAGTAAGGGAAGCAAAAGGTAAGTTGGCATGCAAACACTGCACCCCATGTCACCAGACACCAATATTACAAGAAAGAAAGAAAGAAAGAAAGAAAGAAAGAAAGAAAGCATGAGCTTTCACAGACCTAAGTTTACTTTTTCAGATGCATTTGGTGAGTGGAAAGGTAGGGACTGTCCCTGGCTTTCCAGTCCACCAAATCCATCTGAAAAAGTAGACCTAAGTCTACGAAAGCTCATGCTGCCAATTTCTTTCTTTCAGTTAGTCTCAAATATACCTTATATACTTGACTATAAGTCAACTTCATGTATAAAGTCGAGGGCAAGTTTTCGGCCCAAAATTATGGATTTTGCTATGACCTGTGGATAAGTCAAGGATAAAATTTAGGGGCATACAGCAAAGGATCTAAAGGATGAAGCAAAGCAAAACAATGTCAAAGAGCTTATGAAATTCCAGCAGACATAGCTCTTTGTGCTTACTAAAACTGGATGAATGAGAGAGTAGAAGGGGTTGGTGCTTCATACATTATACTCTTGCTTTTCACCAGGAGATAGTTACTTCTTTTAAATAAGATTTAAGATACGGTACTTAAATTGAGGCGTGGGTAAGTCAACTCAGGTTTTTTGGGTCAATATTTTGACCTAAATTTCTTGACTTATACATGAGTATATACAGTACTATCTGAACTTTCAAAGTATCATGGAGTTGGAAGCGAACTTATGGGCCATTTAATCCAACCCTCTGCTCAGTGCAGGTTCTTCAGCTAAAGCATCCCCAACAGGTAGCTGTCCAGACTCTTTTTGAAGATGTCCAGAGAAGGGGTCCCCATCATCTTTCTAGGTAATTGATTCCATTGCTGAAGAGCTCTTACTGTTAAGAAGATCCTTCTACTGTTCAAGCAAAATCTACTCTCCTGTAACTTCAAACCATTCCTAACCTCTGGGTCAGCAGGCAATGAGCCTGATCCCTCTTCTCTGCGAGAGCCCTTAAAATACTGAGATATTTGTAATAGTATATGCATAGGCTGCATCCTACGGATTCCTGAGGTGACAAATGTGTAAATCAGTAGACAGAGAAAGATATAAAATACAGGGGCATATCCAAAACCCAGTTTCTACACTAGTTAATTATGCTTCTCCACAACTTTTTTTTAACAGCTACACTCAATTAGCATCCAACTCCTTATCATATAAACCACAAGGTAAGCTGGTTTGCTTTTTGATTACATTTTCCCTCCAGCAAACCTGATACAGAGCAAGGCACGTAATCAAAAGGGCCTTATAATGTACAGGGTTTTATTGCATATTAGCACCTGGCATCGATTGTACACACACAGCAATTACAAATTCTGAGGGCGGAAGAAGCTTGCTTAAGTTGATGGCTGGAGCCCACAAAATATGTGCTAGAATTAGAAGATGCTAATTCAAAACCTTGTGTTAGCTATTACATGATGCAAGAGACTTTCAGCTGTGTCAACAGATACATTATCTATTTTTGCATTGCCACACAGTCTGATAATACATTGACTGGAAGGCTAAAGAAAGAATAAATATGTGTATCTGAAAGCAACTGGCATAATGGTAATAGCAACAGTTACAAAGGTTATTCTAAGCACTGTGTTTTATCATATTCTTCTAACTACTTTTATTTTGTGCTATCTTGTTGTTATGTTCTTCTGGTTTACTTTGACTCACGGCGGTCCTATCACAGGGTTCTCTTGGCAAGATCTATTCAGAAGAAGTTTGTGGTTGCCATCCTCTGTGGCTGAGAGATTGTGACTTGCCCAAGATCAACCAATGGTGACCTTTTTTTTGCTAAGCAGGGATTTGAACTCTGGTCTCCAGAGGTACCAGTACAACACTTATACCATTAGACCATGCTGGTTCTCTTATAAATATAAGTTTATATTTAATATATAAATTTAAATCTATATATTTACATCTATATAAATCTTATCAGAATGTAAGAAGGTTAACTGACCTGGCCTTACAGACTACCCCACACAGCACTGGGTGGATTGCTCTTCCAGTGGGTGACAGATTCTCCTCCATATGTCAGCTAAATCTGAAACCAGTTTTGTTCCTCCTGCATCTTCTCAGATCAGGGAAGGTGAGGGAGAAGAAAACCAGGTTCAAATGTGGCTCTAAGTAGCACCTTTGAAGAAGGCATCTGAGGCCCCGGCGTACAGGCAGGCCCTCAGTGCTCACGTGATAGGGTTGGCTCAGAGCAGAGCGCAACCCTAGCACGTGACAATGGCATAATAACGGCGGCACCCTGTATACAAGGGTGCCGCCATTGTTACGTAAGCATTGCACGGCATCCTCATGGCACTATGCGGTGCTTATGTAATGAATGTGCCAGTGGCGCACTCGTTACGCCGCCCTTGAGGCGTAAAAAGTACCCGCTTTTCACAGGTTCTTTTTCCGCCAGAGGGAAGCCACGTGGTTTGGCTGCTGTGGCTTCCCTCCGGAGGAAAAAAGGCCGCCGCCACTCCCGCGCCTAAGGAAGGTATGTATCAGACCTAAGACAGCTTTCTTCCCATATAAAAAGAAGGGATGAAGCCAATGGAGTCATAGTCCTGAGGCCAAAGATCAGTTGATCTCTACTTGCTTCTTGGCTTCTGAGGTGCTGGGTCCTTGAGATAGATAAGGATCCTCACTCTGACGCTTCACCATCCATGGCAGTGAGTAGTGCAGGGGGTGCAAACTGCAACAGGTGACACCTAACAGTATTTTGGCAGAAACAAGCTGTGGAATTCACCTGTATCTCTTTAAAATGCAAAAGAGATAGTGTGAGTGAGGTGAGGTTCAGCTGAAGGAGAAAGGAGAGGCTCCATTTTTGTTTTAAATAATAATTAAAATTTAAAATTTCAATATTGATTTTTTAAAAAATCTTTAAAAATATTACATTTTACCAAATTTTCACTGTCACCACATGAAGCTATGTATATGTAAACACGTTTATTCTGTGTGTATGATATTGTAATTTAAAGGTACAGTGGAACCTCGCCATGCGCACGCTCGCCATACGCGGCCTTGAGCATATGCGCTCAAGCCGCGGCGCGCGCGAGGGGCGGCGTGTCTCATTCAATTGAATGGGTGCGCGCGCCCGCGCTGCCGCACACGAGCCCCATTGTTTACAATGGGGCTCAAGCATAGGTGGAAATCGCCATACACGGCGGGATCCGGAACGGATCCCCCGCGTATGGCAAGGTTCCACTGTATAATTTAAATTTTGATAGTTGTTTTAGTACCATTACATTCAGTGATGCATGGGAATTACAATTTATGAGTAAATTAGTACAAAAAACATTACTAAGGATTCTGTATGGATGTGGTACAGGAGGTCAACGGTGTTTGTGTGTGACACCATTAAATAAACACCAGGTGACGTCAACCCTAGTGACGCCACCGATACCTAGGTCATTTCATAGGCCATGGATTTTCCCATCTCTGGGCCAGATGTTCCTTGCTTCTAACTTAGGAAACATGAACAATCAGCTCATCAATCACTAATAAAGTGATATGTTTTGAATACAGCTGGAAAGAATATTAAAAATATTTTATTTTTTGAAAAACATGTTTTTTGTGTATGTTAGTGTCAATAAACCCTAAGGAAAAAAATCCTGGACTGACTAGAATCCTTGAAGTTCAGGATATACTCTGTGCAAAATTCTGTGTATGTGCTGTTTCATACAAGAAATATCATTTTTTGTGCAGAAATATTATTTCTTGCACAGAAAAAGCTGGTTCCTGCACAGAAAATGCTGTAATTGAGGACTTACTCTACACCAAATTTGCAGTTAGTTGATTTGTAAAGAAAACGGCATTTTCTGCACAGGAAACAAGTTTTTCTTTGTGGAATATGCTTTAAATGGGGTCTTATTCTGTGTAAAATTCACATGTGGTTGGTTTGAATAGAAAACAGCATTTTCTGCCTGGAAAAATTGCATTTTGTGCCAGCGTTTACTGTACAGAAAATAACAGACAGATAGCAAGACTACCCAATGCTAGTGTTAATGTCAGTGTAAAAATCAGATAGACTACATAATTGGGAACAGAAGCTGGAGCTCTATTTCTGCAACAAAAACAAGACCAGACAGACTGCAGCGCAGACTATGAACTACTAATGTCAAAAATTAGGATCAAGCTGAAGAACACAAAATCATGCTCTGAAATATGATCCGAAGAACATTCTAAAAGAATTTAAAGATAAAGGGAGAAATAGATTTGTACTATTAAGCCTAATTGACAGGAAACCAGAAGAATTCTGGACTGAAGCCAGGGACATAATCAAGGAGGAATGCAGAAAGATGCTATCTGTGGCCAAAAAGGAAGAAAAGAAACAATGGATGACAGATGAAACACTTCAAGCAATAAAGGAAAGATGAGTAGCAAAGGAAAAGGCAGACAGGAACAAATCCAGAACCATGGACTCAACTGTTCAACAATTAGTGTGCAAGGATAAAGAAAATTACTATGATAATCTATGTAGAGAAATAGAAGCCAACAACAAAAAAGGAAGAACCAGAGACCTCTTCCACAAGATCTGCAAATTCAAAGGGTGAGAATGCTCTGAGATCAGAAGAGGAACAAAATAACATGGCCAAGAGGAAATAAAAAGACGATGAAAACTATACAGAGAACAGCTATATAAAAGAATTGAAAAGATGAATGACACGTGGGATGAAGAATCACACGAAGATGAATCTCAAATTTTGGAAAGTAAAATGAAAACTAAACTCAAAGAAACTGAGAAGAATAAATCATCAGGAACAGATGACATACCAATAGAACTGTTACAATCCACACTAAAATTTGCAGTAAAAGTTGCAGTTGGATCATTGCATTAAGTTCCCATGTAAGCAAAGCTATGCTCAAAATTCTGCAGCAAAGACTTCTATCATAGAGAGAAATTCTAGTAATGCAAGGAGGGTTCAGGAAAAGAAGAGGCTCTAAGGACCACATTGCAAACATAAGATGTATAATGGAACACACCAGGGAATTCCAGAAGAATTTAAGCATGTGCTTTATAAATTACACAAAGCACTTGACTGCACAGATCATGAAAAGCTATGGATTGCTCTTAAAGTACAGTACGCCCGTGCCAAGCACAGGGTTGCCATCTGTGGTTTGAGCTGCTTTGGCTAGCAAGCCCTGGCTTTCTGAATGGGTGTGCACATGCAGCAGTGCAAGTAGGGGTGCATGCCCATTGAGAAGAATGGGACGTAAGGTCCCACGTTTTTTACTATCTGTGGAGGGATCCAGAAGATAGCAAGGCTGCACTGTAATGGGAGTGCCATTATATTTTATTGTCCTGATTTGTAACTTGTACTCAAGATAAGAGGCTACTGTTAGAACACATAGAAACAGAATGGCTCCCAATCAACAAAGGGGTTAAGCAAGGCTGCATTCTATCATCCTATTTGGTCAACCTATATGCAGAAAATATCATACACAGAGTAGCTTTAGATTAAAATCACAGAATTGGAAGAGACCACAAGGGCCATTGATTTTAGATCAAAAGGCTTTATAATGGGAAGAGCTGTATATTTAGGGAAATGGAGATACTGTACTGTATATACTTATGTATAAGTCTAGAAATTGTATTTTAAAAAATCAACCTCCAAAAACCTGGGTCAGTTTTTCTACAGGTAAATGTAATGTATGTTAACTCTTATATATTAAAAAAAGGATCACCCACTTCTCTGAGTACAATGGCAAAAGTGAGAGCTTAGTCCATCCCAGGAAAACCTAAAAGAAGCATTGACCTACACTCTCTCAGAGGAAGAAATATCTACAATCTAAGCAACACACTATTAGCAGAAAACAACAAAGGTTTGGAACAAGTACTAAAGAAAAGTTACAGAAGAAAATGCTAAGGCAGGCTTAATGTTGAACATTAAGAAAACAGAAATAATGACCATGGACGATTTACATAAATTCAATCTAGATGAGGAAATTAAAATAGTTCAAGATTTCCCATATGTTGATCAGAATAGAGCAGGGGTAGGCAACCTGCGGCCCGCGGGCCGGATGCGGCCCTTCGAGGCCTTGGGACTGGCCCCAGCCTGGTCCTGCCGCTGATTGCCACCAGGGCCTTTGGCCTCTCGCGCGCAGGGGCAAGGGGGGCAATTGTCTATAGACGCCTCAGAAACATGCATTTATATTAACATTTTTTTAAAAATCAGCAAAATTTTTTGCGTGTCCTCCACTTTTTTTAAAAAAGTGTCCACCATTTGAAAATGTTGTCCTACATTTGTCCCGTTTTATTTATTTATTTAAATTTTTAAGAAATTGTTTAATTATTTATTTTTTGGCTTCGGCCCCCCAGTTGTCTGAGGAACAGCAACCCGGCCCCCAGCTCAAAAAGGTTGCCTACCCCTGGAATAGAGATTGCAGCCTGGTAATCAAAAGAAGACTAGGACTGGGAAGGGCAAGATGACTAAACGGAGGCTGTCATACTTTGGCCACATCATGAGAAGGCATGACTTACTAGAAAAGACAAGATGCTAATTGGGGAGGGGGTAGTAGAAAGAAAAGAAGACCACATACTAGATGGATAGATTCAATCAAGGAGGTCACAGCCCTGAGCCTGCAGGATCTGAGCAGAGCAGTTGAGGACAAGGGGCCTTGGAGGTGTTTTATTCATGGAGTCACCATGAGTTGAAGTCAACCTGAGGGCAGTTAACAACTAAGTACTAATGCTATGCACTTTAAATATCTAATTTAGAAAACTCCACAAAGGAACAAAAACCAAACAAAAGCATACCTCATTTATGTCCAGAATGCACCTATTGGTTCCAAGTCTTTGATGCAGAAAAAGGACTTGAAATTTTAATTTTTAAAAATACAAACGTGTTATTTAATTTTGATTAAAAAGTAATTTTCTACTTGTTACTCTGAGTAATTAGTTACTCCCACATTGTTTTTCATCATTTAAAAAAATAATCTAACAAATGGGGTGGGGGGGGGAATCAATGTTACTTCTTAAACCAAAAGCAGTGGTATTATAAATTCTTGCATTTCTTAAAGGACTGTTAATCCCCTGATTACAGATATTACAGGTACCATAATTACTTTTAATGTTTTGCTTCCAGTTTGTGCAGAAGCAACTTTGCATTTGGCACCCCAAATTCCTCACTGTCCCAAGTAAAGACAGCTAGCTATCTGATTAATTACCTGCAAGGCTTCCATGATGCAAGCTGATACAGGTACTGTATTCTATTCAGGAAACTGAAGGAAGGACTGTTCCATCTTTGACATTTTGCTGCTAGAATGCCACCTACTGGCAGGCAATTGTAAACACACTGAAAGGAGGCAATTAAGGCTTTATATTTCAGATTTTATCTTCCAGATTTCCTAAATCTCAAATGATTGACACTTGGGATTAATCTGTATTACAGGATATTCTTTCTGAATTGTTTTGCTAGCGTACATCTTGGAATCAAAAACATGTAAGACAGTAGAGAAAAATACAAGCCACGCTTAGCACAGGCAAAAATAATAATAATAAAAAAGATCAGCGTGATAGGTGCCTAAAAATAGAAAGCAGAAAGATTTTTCTCCTTTTTTCATAATGCCAGAACCTGGGATCATCTACAGAAGTTGAAGAGTGGAGCTTCAAGACAGATAAATGCAAGATTTCATCACACAATGCATAGCAAAACTGGAATATCCTATTATAAGCAACAGTATGGCCATCAGATCAGACACCTTTAAAAGGAGAGAAGACAAATTCCTGGACAGACTATCCAAGCCATTACTCCTAATAGCTATATATGAAATACAGTGTCAAAGGCAATAAAATGGGTAATACAAGTGGGAGATGGGTATTCCATTTTTATCTCTTCCATAAGCTTCCAACAGCTTGGTGAGGCAGCCCTTTGGTCTGAACCACTAAAGCTCTTCTTATGGTCCCACAGTTTTTCAATGCCAAGCATAGACCCTGCCCTATTCTTTGTCCAGCATTTCCCCCTAATACTGCACTTCTAAATCTCCTGTGCATCATCATCATCATCATCATCATCATCAAAAATCACAAGCCAATCTGGCAGTATTCATGCTCCAGTTGTGGGGGCAATAATTCCTTTAATACAGTGGTACCCCGGGTTACGAAATTAATTCGTTCCGCGGTTAATTTCGTAACCCGAAATACCTTCGTAAGCCGAATTCCCATAGGCGCTAATGGAAAAATAGCTCTCTGCTGCCCTCCGGTGGCGGAAAATAGCGCCGCGGTTTTTTCGTAACCCGAAGAAACCTTCGTAAGCCGAAGCAAT
>NC_056525.1:100809037-100873663 GCF_019175285.1 Sceloporus undulatus | reverse complement strand
TTTTATTGGACCAATTAAAAAGCAAAAAAATATATCAGGAAAGCTTACCAAGTTTCACTGGCTTCCTAATCAGGTAAATATGTTCAAATTTATACAAGAGACAAAAAGTGACGATGTTAGAATCACAGGTCTACATTCTCTCAGATGTTACTTCTGCTGTCAGCTGGTGTAGTGGCTACACAACTAAACTGTGAATGACTGAAGTCCAAAACACACTGCAGAAATAGTCTGAGACCACTTTAACTGCCCTGGCTCAATGCTATGGAATTGTGGGAATTGTAGTTTTATGAGACATTTAGTCTTCTCTTTCAGACTGGGGTGTCACAATAAACCACAATTCTCAGGATTCCCTATCATTGAGCCCGGGTAGTTAAAGCGATCTCAAACTGGTTTATTTCTGCAGTGTGTTTTGGACCCCAGTCCCAGGTTCACCTCCTTCATCTACCATGAACTAAGTAAGGGCAAGAGCAAGCAACTCTCATTCAGTATCAGTGGCAGATCAATGTGCACCAGAGCAAAATTCTCCCAATCCCACAGAAAATATCAATGCACACCAGTGCAAAATGAAATGAACTATACTGAACTATCCTAGAAGGTTTAGTTGGAAGGATAACTGGAATAATGGATGGAACCACTTTTAAACAGAGAAACATATCATTCAAACATAATGTTCCTAGTTTGTAAAAACCCATCATGATTTCTGAGAGTGAGAACAAGCTCAAATGCTCCCTTCTTCCACTACTGACACCCACAGAAAAGTCAGTTAAATAGTAGTTTAAAAACAAAGGCAGTTTTGAAAGTTCCTCGCAGCTGTTTTGGTTTCAAACAGAATTAAAACTCAGCTCCTACGTCTCTATAGAACCGTTTACTGTGAATAAAGGGACAACTTACTTTTCTGTGTCCAGGGATCCATTTTCCTTGTTTTCCATATCAATAAACACCATGGGGATGTTAGAAGTGCCTTTTACATCAGGAACTAGATCAATAAAGAAGAAAGCTGTATTCACTTATAAGCTATAAACGAAAGACTAATGTAGTGTTATGGACAATATCAAGCCTTGGTTTTCTTTTTAAAAAATATTGGATTATTTCAAATCATATAGCTCTAAAGCAATCTTGGTACATTCTGCCTGGGGCTTTAACAAATTAAATAGCTGTCTTGTCAATCGATAAGAAGTCAGTCTGTTCCAGTGGACTGTAGGCTAAAACATTTCAGCATGAGAATGCATTACCCCGAGGGGCACTGGGCAGTTTGCGGCTAGTCACTCTCTCTCAGATTCAAGTTTCCTAACAACAAAATGGCAACACACATGATCCCACACAGCTTAGTAGCTACAAGAACAAAAATAACAATAGGACAAGTATGGAGCAAGCTTATTTCCCCTTCCGCGACGATGGAAGGAATAAAGAATGTTTAACAACATCAATATATTTTGCAGAAGTACAGTGGGCCCTTGGTACCTGCTGGGGTTTGGTTTCAAGACACACACACCCCGTGGATACCAAAATCTGTGGATGCTCAAGTTTCTTGCCCAAGGTCACCCGGTAGGCTTCATGGCTGAGCTGGGAATCGAACCCTGGTCTCCAGAGTTGCAATCCAACGCTCAAACCACTATGCCACACTGGCTCTCAGATGCCAATATAATGAGTTCAATTTCAATTGTTCCAGTCCAGCTAGCGAGTGTCATGAAGGGAAATATGTTTCTGTGTACACAGCCAATCTGAATGCTGATATCCATCCAAAGCTAATCACCCAGATACCATCAAACTGGCTAGGTTTGTTCTAAAAGATATCAAAGGATACATAAAAATCTCTGTTGGATCAGATCAAAGGTTTGAACTGAAAAGACTGAACTTTGAACAAACATGTATAGAATTGTGGTGTGAAATTTCCACATTGTGGTGCCAATCTTATGCAGGTGGAATTTTCTCTGTACTGTGTTGTAAGGAGAGTAACCTTAGGTACTACAGAGATGTAGAATCAGTATGTAAGAGATACCTAAGTATGTAGAGAGATCTTGTAGCACCTTTGAGACTAATTAAAGAAAGAAGTTGGTAGCATGAGCTTTTGTAGACTTAAGTCTACTAAAGCTCATGCTTCCAACTTCTTTCTTTATTTTGTCTCAAAGGTGCTACAAGATCTCTCTACATACTTAGGTACTACACTCACAATGATTCCCAAACTTTGCTCCTCCAGATGTTTTGGACTTCAGCTCCCAGAATTCCTGACAGTTGGTCAAGCTGGTTGGGGCATCTGGGAGTTGAAGGCCAAAACACGTGGAAGACCAAAGTTTGGGAACCACTGGGAGTCTAACAGAATCTTTTTATTCCCTTCTTATGCTTAAAAGGAACATGCAGTTAGTAAACTTCTTTGTACATATTCACAATTTTAAAAAGCAAATCCCAGAAGTCATTCACAATTACACACCAATCTCATAGTAAAGAGTCACATTTTTTTTTAAAAATTGGACATTTTGGGATTTTTTTAAAAGGAGAAGACAGACAACAAAGAAACTGTTCATTTCAAAACAAAACGAAACAAGATTATCAAGGAGAGCCAAAGAGCTGTCAGGTCATTTGTTCATAAAGGGAGCTGGCAAAGAATTAAGTAGAGAGGGACAAATTTTGTGCAGTGTGAAATCAGCTGGCAGTGAAATAAAATCCCAGCTTCTATAATGTTCCAACCCACACAACCATGTGAACCACAGCAACTGTCTTCGGTGTTATGGCTGACTTTTTAAAGATAAAGCATTCTTTCTGCCCACTCTTCCTGATACGGTTTTGATAAAAAACATTTTCAAGCCGTAGAGCCATTTAGCTATATATACCTTCAACTACGGGAGAGACTGAGAGAGAGAGGGAAGGTGGGAGTGTTAATTCAAATTAAATATGTCATTATGTATTTAATGGCATGTGTGTCATTAAACACCAGTTTTGCTAAACAGAAAATGGGCCTTTAGGACTGTCTCCATCTTTGTTGTTATGTCCCTATGACAACCTTATAGCAGGGTTTTCTTGGCAAAAAATTATTCAGAGGAGGTTTGCCATTGCCCTTCTCTGAGGCTGAGAAAATGTGACTTGCCCAAGGTCACCCATTGAATTTACATGGCTGAGTGGATTTGAACCTCAGTCTCTTTGAGTCCTAGTTCAACACTTAAATCGCTACAACCTTGCTGTATATTATGCCAATAATGGGACTCTACTCTCACTTTATTTTTACAGAAGCTGTTGCCTGAGGGGTTCTACAGACTGCCTCTTTTCGCATCAGATCAGGGCCACGGCAACCTCATGCCACAGCCCTGAGCCGGCCTTCCGAGGGCGCAAAAAGCGCCCCAAAAGGGCGCCCTCAAAAGGCCAGATTGGGACCGTGGTGTATGGTTGCTGTGGCCCCAATCCGGCTAAGAAAGGGGCGCCTGAAGGCCTTCCCTTAGGGGCAGTCTGTTGAGCCACATAATATACTCTCTGAATACTAAGGACAATGACACAGGACAGCTAGGTCTAAATTCTGTTGTTAATTCCAATTAATCACTGAATCAAGAAGAACCTACAGAATCAATAAATTTTACCTATGTTTTGTCTCATCGTTGAACAAACTATTCTACTTTAGTGGGATCTAATCAACAGGATTCTAGCTGCCGTGTTGTACTTTAGATTGGAAGGGCCAAAGTGGAAATTCTTACACATTCCTTAAGTTCAACAAGTTATTCGTGACTATGAAGGGAAAAGTGTATGCCAGGACTCCGAGCATATGGTGCAATACACAGAGACAATACTGCTATCTGATGAAATACAGTCTAGCTGCCATTACTCCATAAACTTCAACAGCCTGCCTACTTGTTATTAGGACAAGCCTTAACAAGGACATTCTCTGCTATCTGCCAATTTGTACTCAGGCTTTTCACTTGATGAGTGGAGCATCAACAGCTAATTTCTGTATGTAATCTGAGACAGATCATTAACATACCACAAATAGAATCTATATACAGTTCATTTCATATCTGAACACATTGTTTTAGTTTTAAACATTGTTTGTGTGTCCTCCAACTGAGCTATGGTTCATCTTAATTATGCAAGAGGGTGCTCACTCGAGGTGACTGAAGGTAGCTGCAGCTGATTCAGTCTGCTCTGTCAGGTATTTTGTGCATTTTGGTTTGCCAATGAAAGCATCACCATTTTGAGGATTTTGGAAGTAAAAGACAGACATTAGTGTGTGTGGAGGGGTATCAGCAGAAAGTTCATCTCATATCGTCACAGGAGTTTATCACACGGGAGGAATTTCTCTTAATTTCGAATGAAAAGAAAGTGGGGCCAGAACTCATTCACGTGAATTTGCTAGTTCAGAGAATTTACGTGAATTTGAATTGCGTTCGAACTGACTTCCCATTGTCCAAAAACAGCTTGCCATTGCCCAAAATTGTGCGTGATCACCTCTCACGCAATAACGTGAAACCCCATGATTGTGTTTGGACTGACTTCCCATTGCCTGAAATTACATGTGGTAGTCTATCACGCAATAATGTTAAACCCCATGATTGCATTCGGATTGCCATTGGATTTCCCTTGTCTGATAAACTCCACACTTAGCCCTTCCACACACTCTATAATCTTAGTTGTGCCCTCCTTTCTCTTTTCAATGATGGGGGCTTTGGCTGCAACAAATTAAAGGAAAGGGAGAACAGGGGCTCTTGTAATCAACCTATACCTTGTCCCTGCAATGTAAAACTACATTCCCAGATGTGTAACTACATGTCCAGACAGCTGTGAAAAAATCAACAATACAGCTGGGCTACAGACTGCAAATGTGGCTCTGGTCAATTCTACAGTGATAGTAGAAGCCACAAATTTTAAAGTTACCTTAGCATGGTCTAGATTTGGGGTGAGATGTAGCCTTCCAGATGTTGCTGGGCTGAAATTCACAGCTTTCCTACTAGCTATATCAGTGAGAGCTGCTGGGAGCTGCAATGCAATAATATGTAGAGAGATGGAGCCATGATAGTTAAACTGGTGTGAAACTGCATTAATTCTGTAGTATGGCAGCAGCCCTTGTCTGTGAGTTTCCTCTGCCACAACTATCTTCCAGCACACCTTCTGTTGCCCTTCCTTTCATCCACCTGACAACTGTAACAAACAGGGGTCCAAGTGTACCATTTGTACACTAACTGGAGAAAGTCCAGAAGAGGGCAATCAGGATAGTCCAGGTATGGAAAACAAGCCTCCGAAGGAAACACTGAAATAAATACAGTGGACCCTCCACATTTGTTTGGGTTAGAAGCATGAAAGTGGAAAAACAGCAAATACAAAATCTAACACTATTTTGTTTTTTACCTGAGAGAAAATCTTTCTAGGACTCTCTAGGTCACCTCTGTGGTTAACATCAGCTGGACGTTGACCACAGAATTGTGCTGGAGGGCCTGCAAATGGCTAGAGAAATGTTCTCTCTTAGGAATTATCATACTGGGGCTAATTTTGGCATTAAAGAGAGATGGAAGTGCATTTAAAACATCCTGCAAATAAAGTGAAAATGGCAAGCAATTGTGCGAATGATTATCACATGCAATTGCACAAATAAAGTGATATCAAAAATGTATTTGTTGCTGAAATCCCGAAAGTAAAAAGATGCAGATCAATGCTTTTTTGTGACCATGGCGGGTTTTCTGCGACATTGTGTGAAATCATTTTGTGTAATTTTTCCAGGATATTCTCAGGATAAACTCCCGATCTCCTTTGTGTGATAAACTCCTTAGAATCTCTATGTCTTCCAGTGTGATTTTGGGCAGAAGTTGACCACAAGAGTTGTGCTGGAAGATCCTAGAGAGAACATATTAATCAAATCCATGAATAATCAAATACGCAAAAGTTTAAGCTGCAAATGTGGAAGGCCAACTGTTTGTATGTTTATCCTGCAGGAAAGAAGAGCAAAGGTAGACACAACACAACTCTCCAAATATCTGAGGGTCTGTTACACAGAAGACAGCAAAGAGTTATTCTCTGCTACTCAAGAGGGTTATACTGGGTCTGATGGCAAAAGGATAGATTAGGAAGAGACAGAATAATAGTAAGAATCTGGTAATGGAACTAGTTAGCTAGGGGATAGGTTAATTCTCCTACAATGGTTTTTTTCAAGCAGAAACTAGACAATCAGCTGTTGGGAATGAGCCAACTCTAGATTTCCTTCACCAAACCGATACTTTGATAAAATGGCCTACAAACTTCCGTCACTCTATGGTTCCATGTACAGCAACCTTAATGCCTATCCCCATATCTCTGTACTAATCTTTTTTTTTTCTCTCTCACAACTTCTTTATCATTTTTTTCATTTTTATTATTTATAGTTGGCCAATCACAAAATTTATAACATTAGAGTTCTTACATTTAATCTTAAACATAAATGACAGCTTTTTCTAAGATTAATGACCATCTCTTACTTGATTTTAAAACTCCATTACCTTCCTGTAATGTTAAATATCTCACATTCTTCAAAGATTTTAATATACAGTACTTCTCAAGTACCTCTGCTATCCAAGCTCCTTTTTTAAAACTTATATTTTTAATAATCGTATAACCCAAAGCAAATATATCTTTTGGAAAACTTGTTACATGTCTCTGCTCTTACTGGTATCCTAACTGGCTATTTATTTGACAGTAGTTCAGATGTTATTTAGAGGTGTTGCTTCTTCCTGGAACATGAGTTTGAGTTAGAAATTTGACTGATGAAGCTTCTCTTCCTCAATTTCTGAGGATTTGGCTACTGTTCTATTTAAAATGTGGCAACACTTCTGTTTAAAAGCCCAAGGGAAACATTCTACAGCTCAATATTTTCCCTATTGTATTTGCAAAACAGGGTTCACCTATGTTTACACGAGCCACAAGAAAAGTCTTAACTGTTTCACTTAAAATCCCAAACCAGCTTATTTGGATAGGGTTTTCATCTAGCAACCTACCAAGTGCAAAGATTTAAAAACACCCAAATTACTATTTTCTTCTCATGACTGTGATTACAAAATTCCATTTGTACTCCCACCTAATCAGTCATGACAAGATTTAAAAGCCAAGAGGAAATTAATATATTGGGAGATTGTATGAGGGAACTACAAAGTAAATGTCCTTTGCTGCAAATTTCTTTCCCTGCCAAGAGATTTCAAATCGAGTCACGTTCAAGTATCCCTAAGGGCTCTTTAGCCCTCACTCTACACATTCCTCATTTGGTTTCACACCAGGCATTTTCTCCTATTAATTCATTTCACACAAATCACGTGACAGGAATAACACCAACATCCAGGAGAAATGCGGGATAGGGACTCACTGACCCATATGGATTGCATTCCATAACATGAACATTTATAAACAACTAGATTAAATGGCGGTGAGTGATAAAAGTTTGCCTTGGATTATTATGAAGTGCTGTTTCACCTACCCATCTCATCGCTGCTTCTCAAGATACCTGTTTAGCATTTACAGGATGTGCTGTGGCTCTATATGAAATTTTCACACCAATGCTTACCATGGGTTAAGTGCCGATAAAATGTCCCTGAAGCATGAGGGTGTGAAAGTCGATTGCGCTTCTGAAACGTCAATGAAGCGTCCCCCCTGTCTCTACCATCCTCGAATCATTCACAGAGCAGCCACTTCCTATTAACGGGAACTTTGCATTAATAGGAAATGGCTGTTCTGTGAACGATTTGAGGATGGTAGAGGTGAGGCGAACCTTCATTGATATTTCAGAAGCGCCACCAGCTTTCACACACTTGCGCTTCAGGGACGTTTTACCAGCGCTTAACCCACCGTAAGCACCGATATGAAAATCTTCTCTGAGTCTTGGTTCACCAATGCACAGAGTTAAATTATTGGGCCATACACCTCAGAATGACAGGCATCACAACCCTACTACTACTACTACCACCACTACTGTTCAATTTTATGTAGTATAGTTGGCCCTCTGTATCCATTGATTCTTCATCCATGGATACAACCATCTATGGCTTGAAAATATTAAAAAATATATAAATTCCAAAGCACAAGCCTTGATTTTGCCATTTTATATAAGGGACACTTTTTACTGCACCACTGTATTTAACAGGGCTTGAGCATCAATGGATTTTGAAATCCACAGGGAGTCCTGGAACCAAATCCCAGCAGATACCAGGATATCTGAGGAAAATCTGAGGGATAGAGCAAATGAGGCAAAGAACACTCTATTAGCTTCTTTAGTGGCATTTTAGCCTATCTGTAACAGTGTTCAAAGTTAATTTTTAAAGTAATTTATTATACCTATATTAGTTCTAACTCCACCCCCTGCAAAAGGTAAAGATAGGCCTGCTACAGACTGCCAAAATAAAGCTACTTCAGGTCTCTTTGGAGGTATGCTATTTAAATGATGCATGGGTCCTAAGAGTCCAGAGGTCACGCCAAAGCCACACTCCATTCCTAAGCACTGGAGGGCAGCTTTGGTGCAGCTTCCAGATTCTTAGGATGCATGCATCATTTAAACAGCATAACTCCAAAGAGACCGGAAACAGCTTTATTTTGGCAGTCTGTAACAGGCCTTAAGCACATTTTTAAAAAAGTAACAATAATTAGTTACTTCCCAGTTCCCAAAAGTCACTGAAACAGTCAAAACACCCCCCCAAAAAAAACCCCACAAACCACCAAAATGCTACCCTGGCCTATGGAAGAAAACATACACTCTCCTCCTGTCCACCTTGCCATCTACACTCCCACCAGAACATGAGGCAGCAACACAAAGCAACACCGTAAATTATTTGGCAAGGAGAAATCTTGCAATTATGAAAGTAACTACAGCAATACACCACACACAGGCTGCATCTGCACTGAGGAATTAATCTGGTTTGATATCATTTTAACTGATGTGGCTCAATGCTATGGAATTCTGGAAAGTGTAGGTTGTTGTGGCACCAGAGCTCTCTGACAGAGAAGGCTAAATATTTCACAAAACTACAATTCCCAGAATTCCACAGCACTGAGCCTTGCCAGTTAAAGTGGTGTCAAACTGGATTATTTCAGCAGCACAGATGCAGCCACAGTCATATTATCCCTTATTAGTTTATAAATCTAATGCAGTTATTTCTTTGCAATTTGAAAAATATTTGATTATAAGGATTTCAAACTAAATAGTTCAATCACTTTATATCTTGCCTGCTGTTGTTGTTGTGTGCCTTCAAGTCATTTCCGATTTACGGTGACCCTATCATGTTTTTTTTTTAAACAAGATTGGTTTAGAGGAGGTTTGCCATTGCCTTCCCTTGGGGCTGAGAGTATGTAACTTGACCAGGGTCACCCAGTGTGCTTCATGGCTGAACTGGGAATCAAATCCTGATGTCCACAGTCATAATCCAATACTCAAACCACTACACCATGCTGGCTCCTATATCTTGCTTCCCCCACTCCCCCCAAAAGTGGGATTCACTATGTCTCTGAGTTGCTTTCAAGCTCTGACTTTGTAATACAATTTTAAGTGACTGATCCTTTACAAATGCCGATTATTTAAATTTACAGTTACTCATTTATTTTTTATTCTATTTTTACTAACTGTGTACATCATCAACAAACGACATCACCAAATATCAATCAGTCATTTAAAATTTTATAACATTTACAATCCTTTGCCCCCCTCCCCATTATAGTCACTAATAATTTTTTGTTGGTTCACCCTTCAAATTTGAGTTAAACTGTATCTGTTTCTTCTGCCTTTACAGCCTCTTATGATTTCACCTCTTTAAGATCACTTCATACCTTTTTATGTAACCAACTGTATATGTTTAAATTGTAATTTATCGTTCTACTCCTCCTTATATCTATTTCAATCTAACCCTTTCAATAATAATTAACAGTATACCATTATACCAATCATAGTATTATTTATATACAATTTCTTAAATCTCAAACTTTTTCTCTTCTTGAAATCTCATAAGTGAGTAATTCAGGTGTATATTATTTATTATATCGCCCCTTTTCTCTTCCCAGAATTCTAATAACTCTCCAATCATCTTTGAACTTTCCCGGTGAATTTTCTTTTATTGATGTTGACAATTTGTCCATTTCCATCATTTCAATGCATTTCAAAGATCAGTCATCAAATGTTGGAATTTTATAGTTACTCCTTTAAATGTTACAGTATTTCAAGAACAGCCAACCAACCTTTAAATGTCGGGGTATTCCAAGTACAAGCAACCAATCTTTGGGGGAAAATGTATGTATTAGGAACAGGGATTTCTTAGTGATGGTGCCTAAGCTTTTAAGTTCCGTCTGTTCCCATGGAAACCTCCGTTTGTTAAGAGCATCCTCTCACTGCTTCCCATTCAATGAAAACTTGCTATATTTTCTATAACAGCAAGTCCAGGGTCATTTGTAAGGGTATGATGGTAATACAAAGAAGTACATTTAGAATGGCTGTTTGCCTGCAGTTTAAAGAGTGAATCATAGAATCATAGAGTTAGAAGATGCCACAAGGGCCATCGGCTTTAGATTAGAAGGCTTTGCAATGGGAAAAGCTGTACTGTATTTAGGAAAATGGAGATACTGTCTATACCCATGTATAAATCTAGAAATTTTAGTTTAAAAAAATCAACCCCCAAAAAACTTGGTCAATTTATCCACAGGTCAATGTAATGTAATTGTAACGTACATTAACCCATATAAACCATCTCCTTATCTGTAGAATGGCGAAAGGCAAGAACTTAGTGTATCCTGGGAAAACCTAAAAGAAGCATTGAACATCTACATTCTCTCCTCCACGATGCCAATTCATTTCCCTTTCCTTCAACCTTTACATCCTTTGTTACATGCCCCTAAATTTTACCCTTTTGATGTATCAAAATACATAATTTTGGCCCCAACACATGCCCTTATTTGAAGCAGACTTATAGTCAAGTATACACAATAGTAAATACATTAATTCTATGGTTACATATATACAGTACAGAAGAAATAAAAGAAAATACAAAGTCCATTCTTGCTTGAAAAAAATCATTTTGTCTTTCACTTGAGTACAAGGTCTATCCACAAGTGGCTGAAGCACAGTGTTGCAGTTTAAGGTGTTCCTTTACATTGTTTTAAATCAGGTAGCCCATATCTTTTCCCAGAACACACCATTCCTATCATTGGGTTCATTTTCCCATCCCCACCAACCAGTATTTCATGGCAACTAAGCATACTCTGTTCTCAGTGGACCGAGATGCTTTTTGCAGGGATATTCCATCATCATCATCACCACCACCATCATCATCACCATCCTCATCCTCCTCCTCCTCATCATCATCACCACCATCATCCACATAATTACCAATGGAATATATACATCTGTCCTTGGCTTTCCATTCCACCAAATGCATCTGAGGAAGTAGACTGAAGTCTACAAAAGCTCATGCTGCCAACTTCTTTCTTTTACTTAGTCTCAAAGGTGGGGCAAGATCTCTCTACATATTATCACCACCACCATCACCTCCTCCTCCTCCTGCAAACTTTGGAATGTCCAAGAAGTTTGCTGACTCCTTTTTGTGGCTACGTAAGGAACAGCTTTCACAGCCTGGTTGTCAATAATATAAAGAATGACAGATGATGAAGAGGAGGAAGGAAAAACAACAACAGACGATTGACAAACTGCATGCAGTACACTTTCCTGAAAACAGTTGAATACTTGCTAAAGCACTTAAGATGTATGTTAGTATGTAGAACCACCACCATTTACAACCTTAATATTATCTATTATTTTGATAAAAGAAAGAAACAATGAAATGGCACCCAAGACCTATCAAATATGTGCAATCATACAGAAAGAATTTAATATTATTACCTCATGGCATGTAGTGTTTATACAGTACTTCAGTGTTCAAAATGCTTCAAGTACAGAACTGTAAAGTAGATGATGAAGACACTGAAATACTTCAAGATCTTCCATAACTTGGCTCAGCCGTTAATCAGAATAGACACTGTAGTCAAGAAAAGAGAATAAGAAAAGGACTTAAAAGGGCAGCTATGAAGGAACCAGACAAGATCTTGAAGTGTAAAGACATATAATTGGATAATAAAGTTAGGATTCTGTATGCCATTATATTTTCCATTTCTGTGTATGGATATGAACGCTGGACAGTAAATAAATTTGATGGGGAAGAAAATCAATTCATTTGAAATGTGGTGCTGGAGAAGAGTTCAACAGACTGCTAAAAAGCCAAATATATGGGTCCTAGAGCAAATCAAGCCTGAACTCTTGAAGCCAAGATGACTAAAATGAGACGGTCGTACTTTGAACACATAATGAGAAGACATGACTCAAGAAAAGACAATAACGATTGGTAAAGTAGAAGGCAATAGGAAAGGGAAGACCGCAGTCTTGATAAGACTCAATCAAGAAAGCCATGGCCCTGAATCTGTAAGACCTGAATAGGGCTGTTGAGGATAGGGTGACTTGGAGATCTTTCATTCATAGGGTTGCCATAAGTCAAAATAAACTTGACAGCAGTTAACAATTTAGAATGTTGAAATTGTATTCCTAAGGCTCAGTTACTAGTGGTAAGAGATTTAGTTACATATGCTGGAATTTTTGGTTTCCTCCTTTTTGTCTTTGGCCCCTCTAGTCACTGGAATGTGGCCCCCAGTAACTTCTCTGAAATTGAAAGACAGAAATTGGTAGCATGAGCTTTCGTAGACTTAGGCTCAAGTCTAAGAAAGCTCATGCTACCAACTTCTATCTTTCAAAGGTGCTGCATACTTTGCATACTGATTTTCCAGACTAATATGCCTTTGAATTTTCTGAAACTGAATTTGATAGGTTCCCCAACTTTGACCTAAGTGTGCTTATGGATTCTCACATTCAAATGAGGAGCTTCCTGGTGTATAATTTTCTCACCTTGGCTACTGTATGATTACTGATGTGCATGAGAATTATTTTTGTGAGTGGAAACAACTCACAAGAAACACCTTAAACACTAGCATGTTTTATTTGACATCAGCTTCAATGGTCATTAGCCCATTTTCATGAAAGCATAAGTCTTTAAAATTAAGTTTCATGAAAGTTGTTAAATTCTTTCATATGCTATACAGTCCATCGAGAATAACATGACCATTGGCCACCCCCTTGGAACTTGTAAGAGTTGATTTCTAGAATATGACACACCACGGCTCAAAAGCCTCCCCAGAAATGCAGCTGCAGTGGGGCCTTAGTATTCACTGGGGGTTGGGTCCAGGACCTTCTGCGGATAACAAAATCCGTGGATGCTCAAGTCCCATTAAATATAATGGCATAGCAAAATGGTGGCCCTTAGATAAAATGGCAAAATCAAGGTTTGCTATTTGTAATTTATAGTATTTTTAAAAATATTTTCAAGCCATGGATGCTTGAATCCATGGATAAAAATCCATGGATACAGAGGGCTGACTGTACACTATCTGGAAACTAGTTTCCATAGTTCTAGATGGGTGTGGGATGTGGCTACACAGCAGTGAGGGAAAGGCAGTTTGTGCATGTACACTTTTATTTATCCAGTGCTATAGTTTGGTCCTGAAACTGGATTCTGGTGTCAAGACTGGGATAGGTAGACCTCCCAAGTCAAATTAAATTGTACATCTTTAGATACGACTATGTTGGTAGAGTTTTCAGCCGACACAACTGTTTCCCCACAATACCATCCAGGTTTTAAAACAAAATTTTGGTTGGTCATTCAATCTTGTTTTTAAAGCTTACAGGCTGATAAAACAGGGTTTCATGGTTTTTCTGCATATTGTTTATTCTTTCAAAATGAAAGAAAATTCCGCTTTTTCTTCACAGCCGCACATTATTTCCATCCTAAGGCTGTTCCATTCCCACTCCCAGAAATTCCAAAGAGGTGCCTGGCTGTTCTCAAAAACAAAAACAAGCCCAGTAGCTTACATTTAGCAATAACTTCAACACAAACAGGTAGATGGTGAATTCAGTGTCAATGTTGGTGTTTTAGGCTCTCCATCTGAACGTAGCCTACTGAACTTATACTTTGGAAAAACACGGATGTAGAGGACAGGAGGAAGGCTTGAAGATCTTGTATTTTTGGTCAGTTTGCTGCTCTTTGTGCCAAAGACGCCTTTTGCCTCCAGCGTCTCCTTGGAAATGTTATGAAAGAGGGGGGTGAAATAAGGAAACACAACGTTACATTTTATTTTATTCTTTTTATCAGCAGAGATTGAAGTGAGCCTGTTTAGAAATGTCAAAACACCTAATGCGCTGTCCTCAACCCCTGAACAGTTTTCAGCCAAGCAGCTACAACGCTTTTAATGTCCTTCAATGTGTCAGAATCATCTTATGATGTGACAAACTTCCCACATACCATTCAAGGCAAACTTTTCTCTCCCCCCCCCCCTGAAATGCAGCATTCCACCAGATGAAATCAACAAACCAAATGCTAGCATTTCTCTCTCTGCAATGACTTTGACAACGAATAGATGGGAGACAGATAAGAAAAGATTGCCATGAAAACAGACATATCACACATATCAGTGCTTCACTTTTCTGCTTGGCTAAATAAAAGCTTCTCTAAGAAGAAACTGAAATAGCTAGTGTTTGAACAAATGGATGGAGAAATCACTAGTTGTGGCTTTGATTTTATTTTTCTTCCCCCACAGCTCTGGAGTGTACAGTAATCCTCTCTGAACATGTTTCTTTATCCCTTTGGGATCATCCACTCTGCATCACTTAAGTCTTGCTTTCCCAGTTTTTGGATTGGCTAAATTTCCCTAAACACACACTTCAATACAAAACATGCCTTTTAAAACCAGGCTCCTTCCTCACCACTAACTAGGTCAGGAACAAAAGAACTGGGAGGGAAGTCATCATCATCATCATGACAAGGAAGGAAAAACAGCCCATTCCCATCAGAGCACACAGGAGAGCTGACTTACCTTTTCTCATATATACATACATAGAGAGCCAGCAAAAGACTGCCTTCCTCTTAGCACAGCAGCAGCAGCAGCAGCAGCCACATGCAGAGTTCCAACCAGAACGCATCTTAGCCAATCACAAACAAGCTGTCATGGAGGAAGGCATGCTGGGAAGCGTAGTCCCCCATTGCAAATAATAAATTGCAGGGGAAGAAAGCATCTTTATAGAGTGGACCCTCCAGTGAGATTCCTGTGTTGGAGGACAGGGAGGACCCCTCCCCAACCTGGGCTTGCAGCTTGGGGTTGCCTTTCCTCAACATCCACATTCTTTTGCATGCATCCACATTCCTTTGCATCCTCTCAAACTCTCTCCTTTGCATGCATCCACTTTGCCTGAACCCACAACAACTACATTTCTTTGCAATCTCTCAAACCTTATCCGCTGTATACATCCACTTTGTATGCATCCACAACACTCACATTCCTTTGCATCCTGTCAAACACTATCCTTTGCATGCATTCAAAACATTCAAATTCCTTTGCATGCATCCTCATTCTTTGCAACCTCTCAAACTTTCTCCTTTGCATGCATTCCCATTACATGTATCTGCAACATGTACATTCCTTTGCATCCTCCCAAACTCCATCCTTTGCATGCATCCACATATTCCTTTGCATCCTCAATCTCTTTCCTTTGCATGCGTCCACTTTGCCTGCACCCACAACAGCACACTCCTTTGCATCCTCTCAAACTCTATCCTTTGCATGCACCCACAACATGAATATTCCTTTGCATCCTCAGTCTCTTTTCTTTGCATGCATCCACTTTGCATGCACTTACAACATCCATATTCTTTTGCACCCTCTCAAACCAGGGGGAGCAAATGCCAAATATATAGAAGTTAACCAATTCCTCCATAGTCCTTGCTTATGATTCCACATCATTTTGAAACACACACACACACACACACAGGAGCTGGGGAGGGGGATAAAGAAGAAGGATTAAAAAAAGAAAGACAAGTTTGGTTTTTAAACACGTCAGAAACTAGTACAGGTTGAGAAAAACATAAAAAATCCACAAAACAGACATTATTGGGCCATCCAATGTTGCAACCTTTGAAGCTCCACTGGCTTTTTCATCAGTCGAAGGTGTTAAAAATCACACAGGAGAAAGAAGAATATGACCTATACAGGTTCAGTCTCCTTTATCCAAAATGCTTAGGACCACACATTTTTTGGATTTTGGATTCTTTTGGATTTTGGAATATTAGCATATAGATAAGGAAATATCTTGAAGATGGGACGCAAGCCTAAACATGAAATTCAATTATGTTTCGTACTCACCCTAATATACATTGCCTGAAGGTTTTTATACATTATCGTTTAAATAATTTTGTGCATGAATCAAAGTTTGTAAATACTAACTCATGAGAAAGGAAAGGTGTCACTTCAGCCACCCATGAGAAAGGTTTTGGATTTTGGATTATTTTGGAATTTGGAATTCCAGATAAGGGAGGCCCAACCTGTGCTGCTAAATCCTTTAATTTAACAGTCAGTCTTTTCTACCGTAAGAATTAGTTAGCTGCTTAGGACTGAAAAAATGGTTTTAATTAATACAGAAAGAATCACACACACACACACATACAGTAGCTAACTGAAAGCTAACTCTTTCTAAACCCTCACAAAAAATAAAATACATTCTGGTGATTTAGTTGGTTGAAATGGACAAATTGACAGTGTTCATGAAAAACAAATATTGGAATAATATGAAGAAAGATTGGGAAATGTTTATGGTTTGTTTGCAGTTATATTGGGGATACAAATCAATTCTAGGTTTTCTTAACTAAACAGAGTTTATTATGTGAATTTGAAGGCTTTCATGGCCAGCATCCATAGGTTTTTGTGGGTTTTTTGGGTTATGCGGCCATGTTCTAGAAGAGTTTATTTTTGACGTTTCGCCAGCATCTGTGGATGGCATCTTCAGAGAATGCTGGCATGGAAGAGAGTTGGGTGTGCGTGTGTGTCTGTCTGTCTATCTATCTATCTATCTATCTATCTATCTATCTATCTATCTATACACACACACACATACATACATACACTGGGTGACTTTGGGTAGGGAGGAGTGATTCTGTGTTAATCTGTATTAACGTTGCCAGTTATAGTCTCCACAACTATAAAACTACTGCTACAAAAGGTAAATACTGTAAAACATTTAAAAAATAATACCCTACATAACAACTATGGAAATATAATCCTTTAAAAGCTCTAGTGCAAATTATTTCCGCTTGGAGCCAAAACAATTGTAATATGAGCATCCATTGCTGTACTTCTTCAAAGAGCACATTCCACTGTGTTGTTATTTGCCACCAAGTCAATTTCAAGTCGACACATAGTGACCCTGTGAATGAAAGATCTCCAAGATCCCTCTTTGTTCAGGTCTTACAAACTCAGGGCTGTGTCTTTCTTGATTGAATCAATCTACTTGTATTGTGGTCTTCCTCTTTTCCTACTGCCTTCCGCTTTGCTAACACTGAAGATTGTCATACCTGGCTGAATCGCTGGTAAAATGTCTCTCAAAAGTCCCTCAAACATGGAGGAAGAGCGCCTGTGTGGAAGACTGGCGCGCTTCCTCAATTGTCATGCAATTGTTGCTCCCTCTTAGAATCCCTGAATTGTGCCATCCTGCCCTGCCAGAAGCCCTTCCAGACCTGGAAAAGGGTGCCAGGCAGCAACAGCACCTTCCCCAGATGGCACACTGCTGTCTGCCTTGCCCTCCCTTCTCTCCCACTGCCCTGCCCTGTGGTTTCTTCTCATCCAGGGAATGTAGGTCAGGTCAGTGGGTAGGAATGGAAGGCAAGGTGATTTGCTGTGGCTGGTGGTGGGATTCTGTTGCCTCCTGGCAGCCCCTTCCAGGTCTGACAGGGCTGCTGGACTGGTGGGAAAGGAAGCTGATGGCGACAGGGAGGGCCATGGTTCTTCTCCTTTGGCGAAGTTGAGGAGTCTATAGCCACACTGCTGCCGGCACCACTGTCTCCATTTCCTGGCATGCCAGTAGCCCTACCAGACCCAGAAGGGGCTGCCAGGTGGCAGCTGCACCCACATCTGCCAGTGGCTGCAGTCAATGGACAACAGAGGTGGCCTGGCTGGTGGAGGGGGTGGTCAGAGGGTCTTGGGATGGATGGTGAGCAATCGCCCCACCAGGTGTTCATCCTCTTTTCAGATGTCACCTGATGCAATCTGCACCCTCTATGCCCCTCTAGTAATGCTTTGTGGTCCATGGCTTGGTGGTCCGTAGCTAGAGGGCTCTCTAAAATATATACAACTAGGAAGTTGAAAGAAACAATCATTGCTCTTTCCTGAGAACTTCTGACAGAGGAATAAATTCCATTGAAAGGTGCTGGACCCTTTGTTGGATATTTTAAAGCAGAGGTTGAAGGGCCAGCTAGCAGGGGTGCTTTATATGTGGGTTCCTGTACTATTAAGGAGTTGGACTAAGTGGTCCTTGGGGACCTTTCCAGGCCTATAAATCTATACCTATTGAAAACTCAGTGAAAAAATGCTCAGTGTGATCTTTAATGTTGGCCAAGATCCAAACACTTAAGTTAGATACACAACCTTTTTGCAATTGCCTGAGGCTACTGAGCTTCTATGCCTCCCCTCACTGTAAGCCCTCACTAATCTCTTGTTCTTCTAACCATCCCACTATCACACCCCTTAAGCCCTTGTTCTTCAGGAAAACTGGCCAGAGAAGTCAGGAGAATTCTTGGAACATCCTTCCATGCATGGTTGCAAAAAGAAGAGGAAGCAGTATATTTGAAGAGCAAATATTTTTGTTCTTGCTTTTATGAATCACTATTAAACTATATGACTATCCTTTTGAGGATCAGTGTTGTTAACAAAGCCTTGTCAGGAAAACACACTAATATAGTACAACTGCCACAAGGTGGAACTGTAGGCCTGGGTTCCTGCCATGCACCAGATATTCAGATCACAATTACAGGAAAGAACAAGCAATAACAGTCATACAGTTTAAGAACAGATTCTGGTGAGAAGCAAGATGTAGAGAAGAGTTTTAGGGGAAAATATTCCCAAATGAAGCAAGATCAAACAGTAGTTCATGCTGGTTCTAGAGGGAAAAGTCAACAAAATTATAAGACGTTTTGACCAGAAATCATCCACTGGAGTTGTAATCTTATGTATTTTATGCCATGGGGAATGTTCAGAGAATAGATGAGGCCAGGATTCTAGCCCCACTTACACAGAAGTAAGCATCATTTAAATTTGGTATTTAAGTATTTTCAGTATTTCTAGGATGATGTATTAAATTTGGAGTGTCAGAAACCTAACAAATGGATCCCAATCCTGGAATCTAATCCTAGAGATTTCAGCGTAAGTGTGCATCTAATGATAGCTTTTCATAAAGTGATTATTTACAAAGTGATTACATTTATACTCTGCAGCAGTGTCCACTAGATGCATATGTATTCCAGATTGACCATGACGTTATACCATTCGGCTGCCTTGGCATCGCTAGTAAAAATATTGTCTAAATTTTACTCTAAGGAAAGACCAAATATTGTTCTGTCCATACGTGAGCTCAAATGTTAATCCTTTCAGCTCTGGTGTTTAATATTGTTAAGTTTTAACTCAAGAGACAATGGACAGTTTGTTTCATTTTATGTATCTGCATAGGACCTTCCCTAAATACAGTAGGTGCACTGTATGCTATTTGTATTAAATTATTTTAATTATTATTTGAACAAGTGGTTTTTAATAATTAATGATGATTATAGTCCTGTATTTTCAAGCACAGCAATTCAAGTTGTCAAAGTAAGACGAGAATACTGTGATTTATGTTGCTAAAGCACAACCTGCTCTTATTAAGCAAGAATCTGTAGAATGCATATTTGATACAGGTTTTTGCCATTTTGGAAAACATTTCCCTTCCCTCAAATGTCTAATATTAAAATTGTAAATGAAGTTTGTTCAAGGCACACGGTTTTGCCTTTACAAGAGGAAAACTATGTAATACATTTTCTACATATTCTGTACAAAGCTCTTGAAATATGAACTGAGCCACTTTATTATTGTATTGAACTAGTTAGCAAGATAATGGACTATGAGGCAAAACCCATCACTAGTCTACCTTCTCCATTACCACTGTTTCTAGCCCAGGAGAAGATAAGTTTCTGGTTTGTGGTATCTACAGTATTTTGCTTTTTAATGTGCTACAGCTCTGAGGCCGAAGAAATGCAGTTGCATGCCAAAACTAAGTTGAGGAAGAGTGAGGGGGGGGGGAAGGAAAATCTTGTTTCCCTCAGCACCCCCTTCACCAGAACTTCATATTTGGGTGGTGGTGGTAGCAGGGGTGTCACTAGGGGATGCAGACCCCACCGTGTGACACCTCAGAAGAGGATGAACACTTGGTGGGACTCTTGTTTGACTTTTTTTAGTTCAGTGTATGCATACATGCAGATATCCCCATATCTGAGGCTCAGAGGGTTTCTGAAACAGAGGTGTCCCTTCAGATATTCAAATATGCAGATATCTGCATACATTCATTTGTTGTTGTGTGCTTTCAAGTAGTTTCTGACTTATGGCAACCCTAAGATGACCCTATCATAGGGTTTTCTTGGAATGTTTGTTCAGAGGGGGATTGCCATTGCTGTCCTATGAGAGTGAGACAGTGGGACTTGTCCAAGGTCACCCAGTGGATTTCTGTGCCCAAGCCAGGATTCGAACTCTGGTCTCCCAGTGTCTTTGTCCAACACTCAAACCATTACACCATGCTGGCCTCATACACTGAACTAAAAAAAAAAAAGTCAACACCATGTTTGCCAGCTGTGGTTGGGATAGTAAACCACTTTGGGACCCTTTATATCATGAACTTTGTCAGCCTCCCACCCATACATAAATGTGATTTTTTAAATGGCAACTCCATGCTTTCAGGACCTAGGCAATCACCTATCAACCTGTCCCAACCCCGTCTCTAATTCTTCCCTGATCTTGATTCAGGGCACAGGAAACACATTTTAAAATTCCAGTTTTTCCTAGAAACTGCAGAATCAAAAATAGCATTAAAGCCTTAGGCATCTAAAAGAAGGTCTATCACTTCAATACCAGAGGAATGTCATGTGTTCAAACAAGACTGGGACTGAAGTAAGGATGAATTATTTGCCGGGTGGGGATTTAGCCTATGAGCTCCTCCCCAGTAAAAACTAAACCAAAACAAGACAAAAGACCATCAAAATGACAAATCACAACACAGTTGCCCAAGTAATATGAACACCAACTCCAAAATCAGCTGTGTGCATAAAGCTTACAGAAAATACCTTTAATATCTTAACTGGTTTGAAATTATGAAGCCCAAAATGATAGCTGATGTGATAGTGTAAATCTTGCTCAATTATTAAAGCAATGAAAGGAGCCTAGACTGTGGTGAACTTATCTTTTTAAATTTCCTCTTATCCATTCTAATTCTACAGGTATTCCCCCCCTGAAAGGTAAGACCTTACTTTTGAGTAAACATGTGCAGGATTTCATTGCATTGCCATAAATCTTTCTGTCAACAGAGTAATTTAGATTGGGGCTAGATTAAATAAAAACAGACAGGTGCAGTATTTATTTTAGAAGTCTGTAGGTTTACTTCCATAATCTATGCCCTCTGAAGCTGGTTGAGGGAGTGGATTCAAGCATCCATGGTTTGAAAATGTTCCAAAAAAAGTATAAATTTCAAATATTAAACCTTGATTTTCCATTTTTTATAAGGGACACCATTTTGCCATGTCATTATATTTAATGAGACTTTAGCATACACGGATTTTGTTATACATGGGGGATCTTGGAACCAAACCCCAGTGTATAACAAGGGTCCACTGTACTATACATTGTCTGATGAGTATAAAGGTAGTCCTGAAAATTTGCACTGAAAGAGGAAATATAGGCCTCAAAGGCACCGACTCACGTTCCTGTTCATTTGTGTGAATTTTATGGGGTAAGGACTAGATATAAACATAACCACATTCTTCACTGGGGTTTGTTCCAGATATTCCAACATCCAGGCTAACTCCTCACAGTACTCTTCAACAGGCACTGAGCATCATCATGATTCTTAATTAGGCCTTTGTTGTTGTGAGGATAACACATACACTGGTGAAATTTCTTTAGCTCAAAGCTGTTAGCTAGATTCACATTTTCCATCTGAGGACATCCTTGTTCTTATCAGATCATCTGGATTCATATCCAACAAGTAGGGAACCTTTTACCTGTAGGTTACATGCAGAACCAAGGCTCTTCATTGTTGCTCCAAATAATCCCCCTCACTTTTATTCCAAAGACCCTCACCCTCTATGGGGTGTAGGAGGCAATTTTGTCATGTCTTAGCTGTTTAAGGCCTAAGGAAGGCCATTTTTTTAAAAATGGAAGTCTTCTGGTTCAGTCTCTGGTTTGGATAATGGCCTTTCCTGATCCTAAAGCTGCAGGTATGTGTGGCAAAACTGCCTGCTCTTGTACTCACAAGGTGGTAAATTTATTAGTTGTTGTTGTGTGCTTTTAAGTATTTTTTTATTTATGGCGACCTTAAGGGGAACCTATCCCAGGTTTTTTTTAAAGCAAGTTTCTTCAGAGGGGGTTTGCTTTTGCCATCTTCTGAGAGTGAGGGTGTGTGACTTGGCCAAGGTCTTTTTAGTCTAGGTATAAATCCTGATAAAATTGCAATATAAAATGATTACTTAAGAGCTATTTGAACATAATAGGTCAGAATTTAGTGTACTGGAAGTTGATGCTGGACCAGAAGTACTGTACAGAAGACTGAAATCTGAAATGCATTTTCACTCTTTAAAAAAAATGGCAAAGCACCTGAAATCGACTACACCTTTTCAGAAATATTAAAAGAATGATTGAAAAATGTTACTGTATCTTTTACATCAGTTCTACAGAACTTAAGTCATTACTGGAGTTTTGCTGCATCTTTTAGTACATTACAAGGAAAATGCCAAAGTTTGTGATAGCTACAGAATAGGAGGCTTAATGAGTCATTTGCTTGAGGGTTTCTTCAGCGAAATACATGACAGAATTTACAAGAAATGCAAAAAGGGGCAGGTGAAATACACCGTCTGAATTCAGTAGAGGATTTATGGAAATGCTGTTCTCTGTCCTTGGGGGAAGATGCTGTGAGAAGTGCTTGGCTAAAAGAAAGCTTTTGACAAATTAAGAGTTGTTGGTAAATGAAGGTTGACTCAAGGAAAAATTGGATAATTGGCAACTTGTACTGGCAACAAAAACAGTGAATGTTGAAGATCAGATGACAAAGGAAATAGACATAGAATTCAACAAGGATATATACCAGAAATGGGATTTGTGCAATCCTCCAGATGTTGATTGACTACAATTTTCAGCAGTGGTCAACAGCATTGTGAATCATGAAGATTTCTGGGAGCTGGAGCCCAAGTGTATATTGAAGGGCTACACCATTCCCACCCTTGATGTCTACTCTGATCATTGCTTTTTAATTTATACTCTGAGCACATATTTAAAGAAGCACTTGCTGATTCAAATGGTGATATCATTTGTGAATGGACAGATTATAAATAACATCCAATATGTAGATAATACTGCTATCTGACATCATGGTTAGTTTTCAAAGACACACACTCAGTAAAGCCAGTGAAATAAGTAATAGCCATGAGCTGGGGAAAAAATGAATGCTTAGAAAACCAAAAACAGGATTAATAAAAAGTACTTGTAAAGATCCAGAATGAAGGTGCAGACCTTGTTGAGAAATAGCTTAGAATCTGATTAAATGAGCGGTAGGATCATAACCAGGCAATTAGGATTATAGATGGCTCAGAATAACTTTGTAAAGATTAAAATGAAGTTTTCAAGAAAAAAAATAACATTAGCCTTGAGCATGTGGACTGTACCATGTTAGGTTTGTTGGCTCTACTGTATAGCGTGGAATCATGGACTCTAATACAGGCTACCATAAAAAAAGAAGCACTGAAGTTTAATGCAGGATATTAAGCTTTTCCTGAACCGGGAGAGTGACCAGGGAAGAGGCATTACTATTACTATATGTATGAGGGTGAAATAAAAAATAATAATAATGGGTTTTTAAAAATTAATTTAGAACAGCATCTGTTCAACATGTATGAGATTGTAAACTAGATTTGTGATCTTGTAAAGTTTGGGATTCGTGTTTACAAGCTGTTAATAACCAAAAACCTACTTCTTAAGTCAAGCAGCAGCCCAACTGAAGGGTTTCTGAGGAGCTTCAAGAAGAGATGCTGGGAACTTATGACAGTAGCACTCTTCTAGTCATAGGATGCACTGAGACAAGCAGCTGTAGCAGGACCATGAGGTCTCTCCAGCTGCCTGTGTCAACGTATCTTACAACTGGAACAACACTGCGGTCTTAATTTTCTAGTGCCCTGATCCACAGTGTCTTAGAAACTCTCCAGTTGGGGTGATGCCTGGCTTTAGTGGTAGGTTTGGAGGCCTGCCAGTAGCTGGCATAGCTATGATGATGGAGCACCATTATCATAGCTGCATCTGGCAATGTGGGATGTTATTTTTTTTTAAAAAAAATTATAAATGCTAAATTTCTTTCTTGATTCTGTTCTTTTTTAATCTTTAAAATTAAATGTCACCACAACCATGCTAGCTAAACCTTACTTAAAGATAAAGGTTTCTCCTTGACATGAATGTCTAGTAACCAACTTTAGGGGACGATGCTGAAGGGCCAACATTTTTCAAAGATAACTCTGGTGGTCACGTGGGCAGCATGACTTCATAGAACTCTATTAGCTTCCCACCGAAGTGGTACCTGTTTATCTACTTGTATTCGCATGCTTTCAAACTGCTAGGTGGGCAGAAGCTGGGACTAGTGACAGGAGCTCACCCCATCATGCGGCACTTGGGCCTTGAACTGCCAGTTACTATGGCGGGTTACAGACCGCCCTTTCCCCGGTGTATCAGGGCCTCAGCTGCCAGAACGGCAGCTGCTGAGGCTGCGATCTGCCACTTTTCAGGCTGCGGGGAAGCGGCAAAACACCACTTCCCCGCAGCCTGAAAAGGGGTGTCCTTGGGGCTTCAAGCCCCAAGGACACCCCGCGGCGGCGGGGAGGGGGAGAAAGGGGCCGCTTGGCCCCTTTCTCCCTTGCTTCGCTGGGCACAGGCGTTTGAAGGCTGTGCCCAGTGATGCAAAGTGGCGCCTCAAACCAGGAAGGAGCTCCGAAATGGAGCTCCTTCCTGGTCCGCGCTAAGGGCGCACTAGGCGCCCTGGCGCAGAGCGAGGACATCACGTTCACGCTGCCCCGTATACAGGCAGCGCGGCCGTGACGTCCTCATGGTGGCGGCCGTCTGGAACGGCTGCCATCATTTTTTATGCGCAGAGCGCGTATTAGGCTTAGGGAGGTGCGGAAGCACCGCACCTCCCTAACCCTAGTACGCGCTCCGCGCATACTTTAATGGCGGTGTGTAAACCACCATAAAAATATTTTGATAGCCAAGTAATTCAAAGTCTGGCCTTTGAGTACCTAGTCAAGAACTGCTACTACCTGCATCCATGGACCGCCTGGTGCCTTGGTGTGTGCTGTCCTCCCTGGGAGGCTCTCCTAGGTATACTTCCCAATGAAAGCACCTAAATGCCTGTAAATCTGTCAATAAATACTATGTACCTATGTGTATTTTAAGATTAGATGTAGCAGCTGCCACGTCTGTAATAGCAAATTTGAAACATTTATGAACAGATAAAATGAATTTAATAAACTACGTGCCATTATCCCTGTGTGATTTACTTATCATTCCTAATGTACTTGATGCATCACTCACAGCTTGACACAAGTAATGCTTATATTTTGCACTGTTTTCTAAATTAATAAAAAATAAATGTATTTTTTTAGTAATACAGTGGACCCTTGTGATCCGCTGGGGTTTGGTTCCAAGATCCCCGTTGATAACAAAATCCATGGATTCTCAAGTCCCATTAAATATAATGAGATAGCAAAATGGTGTCCCTTATAAAAAATGGAAAATCAAGGTTTAATATTTGAAATTTTTACTTTTTTTGAACATTTTCAAACCGCGGATGCTTGTATCTATGTATAAAAAATCCGTTTATAAGGCGGGCTGACTGTATACCCTCTTAGAGGTTGCAAACTGCTCCACTGAACTGCAATTACAATTTACTGATCAAATTTGCAGCGGCATCCAAATACTGTGAAGTAGTATCAAGGAAAACTTTAAGTTACTGATAAAATTGGAGTTTCCTTCTTTGTGATTAAATAGCTTTGATTTCAGTAAATCACTATGACAGGTGGTAACTAGCTATATATATGTTTTGGAAATGCCCCATAATTGCTTTATTTGGGGTGGAAGTAATTATATGAATTTGGTACTAGAAAGTTCTGATATTTTGTCGTTGTTAACTGCTGTCAAGTTTACTTTGACTTACGCAGATCCTATGAACGAGAGACCTCCATGTCACCTTATCCTTAGCAGCCCTGCTCAGGTCTTGCAGACCCAGGGCTGTGGCGTCTTTGATTGATTCTGTCCATCTACAATTCAGTCTTCTTCTTTTCTTACTGCCTTTTACCTGATCAAGCATTATTTTTTCTTAGTGAGTCATATCTTCTCATGGTGTGTCCAAAGTATGACAGTCTCAGTTTAGTCACTTTAGCTTCTAGGGAGTTCAGGCATGATTTGCTCTTGAACCCATTTAACGGTCCATGGTATCTGTACAACTCTTCTCCAGCACCACATTTCAAATAAGTTGATTTTCTTCCTATCAGCGTTCTTTACTGTCTGGATTTCACAACCATATATAGAAATGGGAAGTGTGATGGCATGGACAATCCTAAATTTAGCATTCAATTATATATCTTAACAGTTCAAGATCTTGTCTAGTTCCTTCATAGCTGCCTTTCCAAGTTCTAGTTTTCTTCTGAGATCTTGACTGTAATCTGCATTCTGATTAATTATTGAGCCAAGGTATGGGAATTATTGAGCCAAGGTATGTTTCCATGTCTTCATTGTATTTTCAAAGTTATGCAAATAATTTGTGATCATTCTTTTTGTTTTCTTAATGTTGCTCTATAAACCTGCCTTTACACTTTCTTCCTTGACTTTCTTCCGTAACCATTCCAAGTCTTTACTGTTTTCTACCAATAGTATGCATATCTAAAATTATTGATGTTCCTTCCTTTAATTTTCAAGCCTCTTTCATCTGAGTCTAAACCTGCTTTGTGTATGATACATTCAGTATATGTCAAACAGATAGGGTGATAAGATAAGATAGGGTCCATATTCTGTCCTGATGGGTAGCTTCATGTCCTGAGTAGCAGGACAATAAAAGTTGTAGAACGTCCATTTCTTTTAATGTGAGCCATAAGTTTTCAAGATCTGTGCAATCAAAGGCTTTGCTATAATCTATAAAACACAGGTTGATTTTCTCTTGAAATTATTTGGTGTACTCCATTATCTACCATATGTTTGCTATATGATCCCTAGTCCCCTTTCCTTTCTTTAACCCAGTTTGGACATCTTCCAAACTTCATTTTCTAAAACTGGAGGTTCACCTCCAAATGGTTCTCCCTTGAGTGAACCTGTCATCCTTTCATCTCTTTTAAATGGTTCTTCAGTGTATTATTTCCATCTGCCTATACTGTTTTTAATTGTACTATTTTTGAACTGCATTTTATGATTTTTAATTTTATATTTTAAATTGTTTTTGTTATTAATAGTTTAATTCCATTTTAATGGCAATCTTTTGTATGTTTTCACTAGATTGTATTTATTGTACTTCGCAAGCTGCTTAGAATCCTGATTTTGGGGAAAAGGTGGAATATAAACAAAAAGATGATAATGAAGATATTGAGTAACAGCAGTAGTAGTAAACTTTATCCAAGTCTTCTTAAAATATAGTGATCCTCCACCCGTTGACTTTGTTTTCATCCTGCTTAGAACAGGGATCAACCAAGTTGGAGGAGGGTCCCATAGGGTAGTTTTGGGGGCCATGTGGGTAGAATCTCCTCAAAATTAGATCCAGTCCCTTCCTTGGCCACCAGGAGTGAGATTTGCACCATTTTCCTCTTTCCATGTCATTTACTGCAAATGATCAAATATTCACATAGTTCCCAATATACTTCCACACATTTAATGCACACAAATGCAGCTTCAGTTGGTTTAGACAATTGTTAAAATGACTGTTGCTGCTTTCAGCTGGGGAGGAGTGTAGATGAAGAATGAAAGTGATAAACCTCTGCCCATCTGGGGGCAATCAGAAAATCCAATCACACCTGCAGGGGAGCCACTGAAATGTAATGTTTATGAGATGGTGGTTTAGGAAATGTTTACCTAGGGACAGAAATAGACTATGAAGAAATGCTAAACCAAAGCAAAATCTGTGAGGAAAGCAGTACTACTCCTGAGTATACAGTGATGGTCTGTGCTTCTTTTACAGTAGCAATTCCTGCTTAACACTGAATATTTGCCTAAGATAGGGCAATTTATAATTTCTGTTGGGAGAGGGGGCTGTGTGATGAGCAAAAATGACAAATCTTGGCATGCTCTATGCAACCCATCCACACCTTAATTAAAATTTCTCTATGCTTCCTTATTTATCCCTCATTATTTGCTGTACCAGATGGAGGTGGAGATCCATGGGCTTTAATGTGGGTACACAACTCCCACTTTATGGATTAAGAAAATGGTGATGGGTGTATTGTGATGTCATGGACTTGTCTTGGAAAATGTTTGATTTATTGGTTGGAGCAAGGTACAAGGTAAGGAGCTGTTAAAAGGGATGAGAGAATGGAATGATGAAGTGAATGCTAATTGGTGGAACGGTGATTTACATAATGCTGGTTAATAACAGTGAATGACAGAAGTTCAGTTAGACAAGGGTTTCTGAATTAGACTAAGGTTGGAATAAAGAGACTTTTGTTTACAAGTGTGGTATGGCTGGACAGAGTTAGCCTGAAAGGATTGTATGAGAGTGTGGTTTTTAAATGCAGTAAGTATTTAATGGTGGTACATAATCTGCTTGGATATGTTTAATTTTGAAAAAAAAAATTAATCTACATTTTTGGTCTCCAGAAACGCTATCAGGAAGCTTGGATTCAGACATCTGTGGCATTGAATATAGAGGGGTCACGTCAACCGAGGATAGACACTGCCTAAATTCTCATAGCTACCTTGAAGGCATTTAGAGGGTTCCCACAGTTGGTGTCACACGGGTGGGACAGGAGGAAGCTCTTACATTGTGGCAGTGGTGGGGATAAGGAAAAGCTCTCACCTCCTGGTAACTGCAGCGAGCACTGTGGAAATTTTCATATTTGGTGGGTTAAGAGGCTGAAACCCCACATTTGGTCACAGTGGTGGGATTGCCCAAGGGTAAAAACCCTACAGTTGGTGGTAGCGGTGCAACTGCCTGAAGGGAAAACCCCATACACTTATTTCTAAAAAATCTACTGGGCATGGATAGAGGCAGGATTAGATGACCAACCATCAATGGAGTTACCATCCCAGTAGGCACACTGCTGTATGCTCACATGTGCATACATGCAACCCTTCCCCCAAAGGAGAGAGAAGACTGAAGTGAATCTTATCATAAATAAGGAGCGATTCTCATTCCTAGGACTAAGACAGAGTTAAACTAATCTGTTGTGCTTCAAAAGAAGCAAAACCACTTCAAAATACTAATAATGGCCTTGGGATGAAGCTCCTGGGTAGGTGACGCCTGCTATTGTTGGTGTGTGCCATCAAGTTGTTTCTGACTAAGGCAAACCTATCATGGGATTTTCTTGGCAAGATTTGCTCAGAGGATGTTTGCCATTGCCTTCCCCTGAGGCTGAGAGAGTGTGGCTTACCCAAGGTCACACAATGGGTCTCCATGGCTGAATGGGGATTTGAACTCTGCTCTCTAGACTCTCAGTTTAATGCTCAAACCACTACACTGTGCTGGCTGAGCTAAAACTTGAACCCTGGTCTCCAGAGTCCTAGTCCAACACTCCCCACTACACCACACTGGTTCTTGAGGCCTGCTACAACTAGGGCTAAATTACTCTATTACAGGGTATGTGCACAAAATGTTTCTTCCTCTTCAAAGTATTTCCTACAATAGTTCTTCACAATTAAGGGTGGGTTCTGTGGCAAAGCAGAGGCATGAGAGTATGTTGTCCTTGTTTGGTCTTGACTTTCACGTATGGCAACCCTATGGTGTGATGTACTGGTTTGAATGTTGGACTAGGACTCTGGAGACAAAGGTTTGATTCCCCACTTGGCCATGAAACCCAGTTCGTGATCCTGGGCAAGTCACATCCTCTCAGCCTTAGGGGAAGGCAATGGCAAACCTCCTCTGAACAAATCCTAACAAGAAAACCCCTTGATAGGTTCATCTTATGGTTGCCATATGTCGGAAATGGCTTTAAGGCATGCAACAATAACAATGAATGAGAGATCTCCAAGATAGCTCTGCTCAGGTCTTGCAAATTCAGAGCCTGTGGCTACCTTGACTGAGAATATATCCTGGGACAGAAAAAAGCAGCACGGTCCTTATGCAGTGTTGTACATAATTTAATTTGCAGTTTTGTATATAAAGTTTTTACTGTATTGCACACTATTTTAGCAAACTAACTATTTGCAAAGAAATCAGTAAAATACTTAAAGGATTTAAAAATAAGGGCTTTAATGCAGCTGACAAGAAAATAAAGGAAGCAATTTACTTAATGAGATACAATCCTTTATGTTGAAAATGAGAGTTACATACAGCTAGAGTACAGCTAAAAGATACTATACAGTCCAACACTTAATTCCTCAAATTATGTAAAATTAACAAGTCTCTACTGTCAAATATACAGTATTTCATATGATTAAGGTGGTTTCTGAAATTAAATACAGGCAGCACTGTCTTCACGTGGCTTTTGTATGATCAAAATCATAGGGTCGTGTAACTATTGCCAAGTTTATACTCTAGTGCCTTGTAAGGTAACCTCCAGAGCTTTTGGCTTAACCTCTCTTTATCTTTCCAGTCTAGTACCTCAACTTAAGATTTATTTTTATCTTCTATTTTTGACATGTTAAATAAGCACAAATTATATGGGATCAAGATGTTTATATAAAAAAAAACCAAAACAATAAGATTTTAGATCTCAGACATGCTGGAATCCATCCTTTGCAATTTTACATAGTCATCCAGGATATATAGAAGACACCTGTCCTGTGTGTTGTCCAGTCTAAGTATTGGCTAAAATTCATACCAGAATTAAAAAGAGTGGCATTTATTAAAATTGTTGGAAGTCCATAAACAATAAAATTACTGTAAAATTTATCATTTACCGCTAGCATACAACAGCATGTCTTCAATCTAGATGAAATACAAAAGACTAACTTTTTCCATACAAATAATTTCTTTAAATTTATTAATGTGACAATATATTTATTACATAAAATTTGCTACTGCAAAAGTATTGTATGTTTGTCTTGCACATACATTGACAAGGGTGGAGAAAGATGGCAAAACAGACTCCTAAGGATGATGTGCAAAAACAACATGACAACTTAAAAAGACATACCGAATGTTATATGGTACATCTTATTCCAGACTGCAAAATGTCTATGGAGGTTTTGTTTGTTTTGTTAAAGGAGTGTAATAGAGACTAAAAAGAAGTAATACCAATGGTCTCATCTGCACTGGCATTCTACAGAACACCATGTCTACACAGCAATCTCAGTTAGTTAATAAAAACATTTCATCCTTGTATGCATGTAAATTGATAATCAAACATGAACCAACTTTATTTTAAACACACTGATGTGCCATCTTAAGACAAGCCATCTTGAGATAAATCAGAAATGGAGTGTCCAACTAAAAAGTTGTATGAATAAATTTAAAAGCACAAGAAGGTGTGCTAAGCCACTGATTGTTAACAAACACTGAAATAAGTCTGTGTAAAAGTGCTGGAAGCAAGCACATGGCAGCAATACCCTTTTAAGTCAGTTGGTGAGATTATATGAAACTTAATGCAACCCAAACAATTCTGTGTGTGACCGTACATTCCATTTCACTAATGTAAAGTAGATTAGAAATGAAGACACCACTTTACAGATGGTGGCAGTTTTAAACTTTGTCTCTTTTCCATGCGAATGAAGCGCTGCTGATAAGCATGATTGGAGCAGCACCCCATCCTTGATTTACTAATATAGTATACCAGGATAAAAACTTGGCATTTACTTCTTTTATTCTTCACAGCTAACAGAAATACCAGGTTTGTCTAGCAATGCATCAATATTTTAATACTAAATTTTCAATTTGCGAAACCATTTATTCTTATAGCTAAAGAGATTAAAAAAAAAACCAACCTTTCCTCCCCTTTAATAAAAAAGGGTTGAAATGTGAAATACTTCAGGAGCCCCAACATTATTAAAAATCAGTCCTAGTCTCTGACAATACTGACCAAATCTTTTTCTAAAGTGTTTCAGGCTTTAAGTTGTTTTAAAACCCATTTAAATAGCTACTTACTTAAATGCAGGTAATTAAGCATGATTAAACATGGTCCAAAGCCCAGGATGGATGGAATTATTCCTGCTTTACTGAAACTGTGCTTCTTGTGGCACAGTATGCTTATGGCATATTTACCTACTGCCCAGGAAAGAAAAAGAATTACGAGGCAGGGAAAAGAACTGCCAGCATGTAGAAAAAAACAAGGCACGGGGTCTAGCTACTGTACCCTACACAACTGTCCAATTCTGATACTACCTAAGTTTGGTCAGTCTCCAGGAAGATGTGTTTAAATCAATTAGCACACACTCATATGGCGATAAATACTACCTTCAAAAAATGCTAATGTTGTTGGCTAGGTTTAGTCTGAGCTACAAAAAATAGTAATAATACAAACCTATGAACTGTAGCCTCAGACGTAAAGACAGACATGGGAGGATTGGCTGGCACAGACTAGAAGCAACACTTATCTTTCACTTCAGTCTAAAGTCATACTAGCCAAAACACCTTCAGTTTCATTCACACAAATACATTATTCAAAATAAAATGGAGCATTCTTAGGTAAAAGGCTGCTTCATTTTAAAAAGGGGGGGGGGAGACAAGAGAGGGGAAATCAACAATATACAGAAAATAAAGGAAAGGACAGAAACTGACAAGATAATTAGGAAAAGTGGTCTATATTCTGTGTTACAGCACAAACCGTGCTTGCTTAATTGTGCCTAGTTTATAAGGGTTGGTGCAAACTGCACACATGGAAGATGGCAATAAAGACCTCAGTCAGCTTTGTGGAATGAAGTAACTAGGTAATTGTTTTGACATATGATGGTCTCAGCTCCATCTCATGAGTTAACAGAGTGCAAAGATCCCAAATGTGAGCCCTGATGTCCTCTTATCCTCCAGCAAGTACTAAAAATCAGCAAATTCTTTTGCACATTTCTCTGTTAGAGATACACGGATATCTTCTTCCTCATAGTCATCAAAGTTGCTGGTGTCTCCAGGGCCTCTACATTTTGGTATGAAGGGAGCTTCTACCTACATGTGAAATAGAAGTACAGAAGGTTGTGGTTGCAAATCTGAAAAAATTAACCAATAATTATCTGCAATAATATCTCCTTGGTAGAGAAACCAAAAGAAACATGTGTCTCTGGTACACTCCAGGTATATATTTAAGCAGGTTAAAATGCTTTAATATGGAAGAGATGTATTAAAGATTGAGATATTGAGGTGGGAAGGTTTGGTGGCCAATATACTGCCTCCAAACCAAAATATACCAGCATCTAACATACGTATTGTTTGTCCTGGGATGAGAGAGCACAACAAAACTGGACTCTCGGTTTTGGCAGCAGAGTAAGGACTATGAAGATATAGCCTACTTCTTCCCAGGAAGGGCATCCTGACAAGGGGGAGACCAACCTTGACATATCCATCATCCAAAGAAGTTACAAGAATGACTAGGACTCCAGAACCTAAGGGACACATGTTATGGCCCATTCATCAGGCAGAGGACTAAGGGCTGCAAGGTTGTATATATGTGAGAATTTGGGGGTAGCAATAATACCTACTACTTGTAAGACATCCTGGAAATGGTTAAATTAAAAGGCAGTACAACTCCTCAGAATAACTGAAGAAACAGTCCAACTGAGACTGAAGGAAGTAAGCTATTACTGTGGTCTATTCCTATCCAAAGGGGTTCTATTCAGGCCTCTCCTGCAGATGGGGAAAATGTGGGTGGTTGTACCCCATTTTATTCAATGGCAGCGATGTGCATGTTGCAACACCTCTGCATTTAGTGTGCATGTGCCAGCACAAAATAAAATGGCATGTGATGATCTGTGGGAGCTCGAATCTGCCAATCTGGCAGGCCCACTGTATTTTTTATCCTAATTTCAAGAAGATTTAAAGAAGTGTATTACCCTAAGGCACCAGATCCTGTCTGATCTTGGAAGCTAAGCAGGGTCAGCCCTAGATAGTATTTTGATGGGAGATCACCAATAAATATCATGTGCTGTAGGCTATATTTCAGAGAAGAAACTGGCAAAAACATCTTTGAGTATTCTTTGACTAAGAAAACCCTATGAAATTAATGGGGTGTCATAAGTCGACAGGTAATTTGAAGGCACATGCACAATGATGAAGAATAAAAACAGATATATTTAAATATTTATTTATTAAAAGTTAATCATAAAAGGCAGAAAATCTTTGTTCCTATAAGCTGTATACTAAGTGGATATTTTAAAATGCAGCTGAGAAGGCTACCATTCTTTGGTGAATGCTTATGAGGCATTTGCTTATGAGGCCTCCTTTTAAAATAAAAGAATATAGTGAAGTTAACTGTAGCCTGTCTTGTGCTAATTAATACATTAGCATTTATAACTGCTACAGTATTGTCACACTGTACAGCTAAACAACCAGTTTCCTTTTATAAACTATTGTTTGCTTTGAGATTTAGCTATTCAATATTTTTTATGGGAATATGCCTATATAGTTCTAAAAAAGAAGGTACAGTATTTTTAAAAACTCACACTATATGTCCATAACACATGTTTGATATATAGGCATTGGTTTCGTCAAAGTAGTGTCATCATCATCATCGTGATTCTATGATTCTATTTTAAAAAGGGGATAGTGGATGTGTTTGTGTTAAAAGTGAGGGGGTAGTGGTTTTGCGGCAGTGAGATCAAGGGAAAGCATGATAATTTGTGGGCACTTATTTAATCACACAAAATACCAGTGGACATTTTGCCAATACTCTGCAGGAAGTTAAAATAGTGTTTAGGAGACACATCTAAATCTTATGGCGTGCATGCAGCTCCCTACTGTATTTTTAAACTGCTAAGGGCCTCTTAGCACCTCTTATTTATTAATGAAAGGCTTTCTCTAAGCTTCAAACAGCCCCAGCCCTTCTAACCATGATGAAATTGCCCCATAGGGGCATTTTGAATTTTTTTAGAACTATATATATTTTTAAAAATTATAAATTCAAGGCTGACGGCATGTGACCTATCTTCAAATAACTGGAAATGAAAAAGGGAGTATCTACCATCTTCTTCATGTACTATCACCAATTTTATCTTAGAGAGAGAAAGAGAAACATCTTACCTTTCTCTGATAAATGGCAATCCAATCTGTAGTGGCAAACCATTTGTGATTTTTAATATCATTTACCCCGTTCTTGAGATTTCCATATCGTTTGGTCAAATCTACTTGGAGTAAATTTCTTAGTAAATCCTTAAGATCTGAACTGAAATGTGATGGGAACCGTACCTGCAAAATATGAGGCATATTTACCATTGCAACACATATTCCATTTAATTCTTGGGGGGTGAAAGAAGATGATAAATAAGTTGTGTAAGGTTTTGAAAATGTAAGAAAAGTTCACAACTTCACATTTTGGAAAAAAACCCTGCTAAATCAAACACAGAATTAGACCAGAACCATAGTCTCCCAAAATTTCAGCTAGTGTCAAAATTATTTTCCCCTTCCCCATAGCAAAAGAGAACATTTGCTTGATTTAATGTCATCATGTTCCATACTACCTAGGGTGACCAGATGGCCTAACTGCAAAGGTACCACAAATATAGGGTATTTAAGAAAAATGTAGGACATTGCCAAATAAAAGCTAAAAACACTACTATGAATGTAAATTCACGCTTCTTAGCCATATTCAAAATAGAGGACATTTTGAAATTTCTCCTAGACAGAAGGTTGAAATGTAGGACATGGCCAACAATAGAAGGACCTGTAGTCACTCTAGTGATATCCAATGAACAGAATGCGGATAGCAAATACAAGGCTGCTACTTTTAACAGTGGCCACATGTCTGATGTAACACTGAGTTCTGGTTTAAGGCCAGTACCCAGTAGAGTGGTTCTGAAGGAATGAGGCTCTCCTTCCCCTTTAGCCCCAATACCTCCAGGCAGCAAAGAAGGCTTAAAGGGGAAGGGAAAGAGGTTTCCATCATGCTAACAGTCAGATGCTAACACAGGGGTGCGTTATTAAACTTTTAATCAACAATGAATTCAGCAGTCAAATAACAAAACAATACATGGATGCAGTTCAAAAGAAAATAAAACTTCTGAATTACATATGTGTTGTGTACGGTGTGCCCGCGTCATACGTGGGTGCACTATAAGCTTATGCTGACAGCCACACGCCGGATGAGGAAATGATATGCATGCCTGAGGCGCGCACACTGTGCCATGGACACAAACCCCATTGTTTTCAATGGGACTCCACCATATGTGATATTTCCCTTACGTGGCGGTGGTGGGGGGTCCGGAAGTGATAGCCCACGTAAGGGAAGGGCGCATTGTATTACTTTGGCTGTATCATGGTTGGGTCTTTGAACAGAACATCTTTCCATAATCCATGATGGTGTGCTGGGAGATTTAACTGTTGTGAGTTATTCTTGACATAGTCAGTACAGTGAAACCATTTCTCGCTGAATGAGTCAGTCCATATGTCCCTTAGACTTTCTCATATTATCAGCAAGCTTCTCCATTAACCAAATGTCCCCTGTTTTGCGCCACCAATTTTGTTGTATGAGTTCCCCTATTTTCCAGTTCTTGGCAATTTCCATTCTAGCAGCAAGAACTAGAAAAGTAATTAGCTCCTTTGTTCTAAATTTTTTTTTGGCATTTTTTTTTTTGAAAATTCAAATGTTCTCATGGGGATTTCTACTATGTTTGATGGCCCCTTGGACCACCTGCGTGGGAGGGTAAAAAAAGTTTTGCAATTTCTTTTTATTTTCAAAAATGTTTTTGCATCAAAATGACCCCAAATGTCCTCTAGGAACCTGAAAAAACTCCTCCACATACCTTTGAGGCTGTTTAGAACAAAAATTTATATTTTTTTGTGGAGAGGGGGTGAAGGTCTCCTGAGGGCAGCCCCCTAGCCTCCCACAGTTGCTGACCCCTACACTAGCATTACAATGGATTTGGGATTTCGTTGCATGTTATGTCATTTAAAATGGGTTAAGCTAGTGTGGAAAAGAATGGCTGTAGGCACACAGCTATGGCACAGTTGTGGGAAGAAGTCTCCTTTTCTAAGATCTGTTGGTGAAGTGTCCAGAGGTCCAACCGGCCTAGAAACCATCAGGCAGTATTAATGCTGCAGCCAGGTTGCCAGTCATGTCACAGAGGATCTCTTGCCCTTCTCTCTGCCCCGCTGCAAAGGTGCAAACAGGGTTTCCTTGCAAGTGGGCACTCTAGCTTGTTATACAATTTTTTCTTTGGCTACATAAATAAACCATCTTAAACTATGAGTAATATTTTCTATGGTAGGTTTTCACTGTTTCCTCAATTTCTGCAAAATGAAGTCAGTGTTTGAACAATAGAAACTTCAGATTTCTAAAATATGATTTTTGTCTTTGAAACCAATGATTCTGCGCCAACAAGTTCTGATCGAGATTGTGATTGTTTGTACAGTACAATAACAAGTTAGAGTGTTGGCACACAGTGCTTAATCTCTTTCCTTTGATTCCTCTTGTAAACAAAATGCAGACAATCCATCTGTGAAAATCCTAAATTCTGATTGGTCTTCCTCTCTAAGGACATCACAAGCTATGGTTGGCTGATGACTCTGCCTTGTCAAGGAAGGAACAAGTCAGAGTACACATTTACACGTTAAAAACAAAACACAAATTAAAGGTCTCTGGCTTAACAATCAGGTAATGTGCAGAATCATGCTCCTTGTAAATAAGGTCTGATTCCACTGTTAACAGTATTCTGTAGCCCTTGGTGTCTCTGATTTCCCCCCTAAAGTGTAGGTTTTTTTTTTTTTTACAGAATAGTGCACTCCACTGACAACAGGAGATCACCTCATAACAGAAACATTGCCTATAGCCACTTTATCCTGTATCCTTTATTCATCCTATGTTTCGGAACCATTTTCTTTCCAGGTCTGTATCTAATTAAGACTTTGGCCCTATTCTACAGAGGTGAACTGATTGTATCTTTACAAATTTTGAACAACTACCCCTTATTTCTCCTTACCCCATTTTTCACTTTAGCATTCCTTATAATTGAAAGATCTCCAGTATCTCAAATTCTATGCACTACTAACATTATTATATACACAGTATGATCTGCAAATCTTGAAAGAAAATTTAAAAAATTAGCTTTTCATCTTGTGATCTATCTTATGGTACATAATAAATCCAAGTTTTATAAAATGGTCTATAAATTGAATAAATATGTGTCAAAATGATAACCTTTCCCTTCAAAAATACTAAACAACACTAAGGCTATTTGTATGTTAGTCTCTATTCACCTCCTACCTTAATTATAGTACTATAGCCTTCATGCTTCCCCTTGGTTTAATATGAGGTTGTTTCCCTATTCCTAACCAGGCTATTAAAGCAAGTCTACACACAGCTGTTCTATATTCTTGGTTCCACCCATTGGCACTCTGTGACTAGTATAACTGCAAGATGATATATTATCACACTGGGAAACTGTCATCTCTGTGTGATTAATTTTGCTGCATTTATACTCTTCATTTTAACTAGGCTTACTGATATATGATCAGTAAGGTGAGGTGGAAAGTTTTTCAATGTTATGCTTTTCCATGAAAAAAGCAAAACAATTTCTTTTAAAATGTGATTTGTCCTTATATTACAGCAGGCCCTAGGTATCTGCTGGAGTTTAGTTCCAGGACACCCTCCCCTATGGATACCAAAATCTGTGGATGCTCAATTTCTATTAAGTACAATGGCATAGTAAAATGGTGTCCCTTATATAAAATGGCAAAATCAAGTTTACTTTGGGAATTAAAAAAAATATTTCCAAGCTATGGATGGTTGAATTTGTGGTTAAAGAATCCATGGATAAGGAAGTCCAACTGTACTAACCAATGAATTTTGTAACTCAAAAGCAATTGAATTCAGCAATTCAACATTGAAATCGGTTCCCCCATCCCAACAATCCTCTAGTCCCATACTGTCATAAACAATTATCTCTGTAATTTAAAGTAATTACAATAGCAGTGCTATGACAAAATTGCCCCTTCTTTTCAGTTTAATTTTTATTCTTAAGACTACGTACTGCTGTTGGCCTAGTGAACAGCTTTCTGTTTAAAGAGCAAAAAATACATGTCAGATGCTCTTAATCATATAGATTCAGTGATGGGTATATATTTGGCATTAGAAATTACACGAGCCCCATTTTAAAGCCAATTAAACCCATTATAGGATCCATTCTCATTTGTAGGCATAAGGACTTTGAAGGGTTTTTTTTAAAAGAAAGAAAGGAAGGAAGCAAGGAAGGAAAATCCACAGGTATTCTTTCATTGCAGCTAGTTACCAAATAACACTCTCTGATAACAACCTTTTTCAAAATGTGAATAAACATTGTGTAATCCTTCACAATGATTTTGATATGATGTTATGGGACGAAGAACTGGAATTTCTTTGTTAAAACTGCAATCAGCAAAGAATACACAAAACAGCGCAGAGGTTAGTGCAAACAATCTGAAATATTTCCAGGATCAAGGCAATCACTGCTTACCTTTCCAGAAACAATTTTTTCATATATCTGGATTGGCTGATCTGCAAAGAATGGTGGATATCCAGCTGCCATTTCATAAATTAACACTCCTAAGGCCCACCAATCTACTGCCTTGTTGTAGCCCTGGTAAAAAGAAACTACTATTATCAGCATTACTTGGAATAGACAGAGAAATCTTATCTTAAGGACTCACACAATAAGTTTAATTAAGTTTCTGGTGGTACAGAAATAGTCTTCTTCATCATTCTAAATAAAAAATAAAAACAAACCTGGTATTTTTGTGGCAATTTTGGGACTTTTTAGCTAAAGCTAAACAAAATATTCTAAATAAATAAAATCTCCACACTCATCTGCACATCAGGAGAAATAAAATTAGCTTCCACAACACTTTTATATCAGTAGTAGCTACTTTATGTGTGCAATGCGTTTATTAAATTATCTTGCTTTACGGGCTCAACTTAGAATATAAACTGTTAATCTTGCCATCCAATAGCTGGATGAAAGACTTTAGCTTTTATAGTTCAGTACTGAATCCAGAATCTTTGAAAGCTGCTCAATATTTTTGAAATATTTTAAAATATAAAATAAATAGACAATAACCTATATACAACCAAACTGTATATATGTTCAGAAGTATGTGCCACTTTTTCTGGTTTGAGGTATGTATGACTTGGACGTGATATGAACATTTTCAAACAATTTGCAAGTATCTAAGCACTAGTTTCATCATTTTATCACTGAAAATGATACTGTCTTTAACAGGGCAATCTGGGTTTGAGACAACTGGCATGTTATCCCAACTGAAGCTCAGTATATTAAAATAGACCTTTGAGGGTGCAACTATGATACCAAATAGCCTGTTTTTTTTTATTCTTCTTGAATTTTCTCTCCACTTGTATACTCCTTTCAGGTAACAGACTGCTAAATTTTTGTTACTCTTTGAAATTTCCTTCTAGTCAGAGTCTACACCAATCACATTACATTATTCAGTACACACACTCAAAAACCTCCATTATATTCCCTTCCCATGCCCAATATTTCTTGAACATGAGAGAAAGTTCAATCTAAAACACTTGGAAACATTTTATGTGGAAACTTTTTGGTGGCTTGCAGAACTTGTCAGTATCTGTGATAACTAAGTGTACCACCTCAATCTTCAGTACACTTATTTAGAACTGATATGACACTAGTTTCAACTAAATTTTCTTCCCCGTAAGGAAGTACTGTTGAGGATTGCAGTTTTCCACTCTTAGCACTGTTTATTTACTCTGCCAAATAGTTTTGAGATACCTTGCTGAGAATTATTTCAGGTGCCAAGTATTCTGGAGTCCCACATAACGTCCAGGTTCTCCCTTTTACTCTTTTTGCGAACCCGAAGTCTGTAACCTAGTAGCATTAAAAAAAAAAGGTCACTACATTTTCCAACCTTGTGTCTCCTTTTAATGCAATGAGAATGTTATATAAACAATGCAGAATATATCCAGCCACAGAAGTGGCTCTCTGTACTTCATGAATGATTCAAAAGAGAGATAATTTTTAAACTACACTTGCATTTGTTATATTCTGTTTGGAACACTGTAACACACTGTACATGTGGCTGCCTTCGAAGAGTTTTCAGAAACTTCAGCTAGTCCAAAGAGCTGCAGCTTTACTACTGAATGGGGTTAGTTATAGGACGTGAACAACTCCCTTGTTACAACAGCTCCACTGGCTACCAGTGTATTTTGAGACACAGTTCAAAGTGCTGGTTATGGCCCTATAGAGGTTGATTCCATGTATTCTCCCATGAAAACCTGTTTGTTTCTTGAGATCTTCAGGAGAAGCCCTTCTCTCTATTCTACCACAGGGCCTTTTTAAAAGTTGCTTCTAGGCTCTAGAACTACTTGCCTAGAGAAGCTACATTAGTATCCACTACAGTGCCAAATTATACACAAATTTATTGTTTACACTTGTGTATAATTTGGCCTCCCGTATAAATTGGGGGCCGATTTTCGACCCAAATTATTGATTTTGATATGACCTGTGGATAAAATGAGAGTAAAACTTAGAGGCATGTAACAAAGGATGTAAAGGACAAAGCAAAGGGAAATGATGCCAAAGAACTAACAAAATTCTGGCAGGCATAGCTATTAATGCTCACTCTAAAGGTTGGAGGGAACTACAGTAAATTGTGGCTGTGTGACGTATGGGGGAGGCAACCATGCACTGATGCGGCTAAGAAAACATGCACATGTCAAAAAGGATATAAAGGCAAAACAAAGAAAATGGTAACTGCGTTAGCAGTAATTATAGCCTTTAGTTTTAATGTGGTAACTTTGCCTGATTTTAACCCAGGAAAACTGACAAACATACACATGTGTCTTATTCAAATCCTTCAAAGCATGATTCTTCATTGCTGGAATCCCCATCTTTGAGAACAGTGTTGAAAGGCGAGAGCTTAGTTCATTCCAAGAGAACCTAGAAGTACCTACTCTCTCAGCATTCTTTTGAGGGGAAGTGCCAAAGATCCGCCACTGCCATCATTTCCCATGGCTTTCAAAAATGCCAGAAGTGGTACCACAGCAAGAGATTAGAGGTCGGTGCTTTTTTAAGGTTCTCCTAGGATGAACTAAGCTCTTGCTTTTCATCACTCAGAGAAGGGGATGGTTCCTAGTTTGTTTGGTTGGGGTTTTTTTTGACAAAAGTTAAGGTACAGTACTTATACTGACCCATGGCTAAGTTTACCCAATTTTGGGCTGACATTTTGACTAACATTTCTACACTTATACACAAGTATGTATGTTGTGTGTGTGTGTGTATCTCCAAAGCATCTGAGGAAGTAGACTTAAGTCTATCAAACTCATGCTGCTAACTTCTTTCTTTCAGTTATTCTCAAAGGTGCTACAACAACTTTCTACAATTATATACAGTATATTTGATGATATTTTATCTTCTGTATGTTTTAAGGCCAGGATAGCATAGTAATTTTGTGTGTTGGACTAAGCTCTCGCCTTTTATCACTCTATTCAGAGATGGGAATAGATGAGGAAAAGTACTTATACTTTTTTGGGTTGTTGTTTTTTTTTTACTAAAATTCCTAGACTTATATACAAGTATATACGGTATGTTTGATGCTATTTTATCTTCTATATGTTTTCAGCCAGGGTGGTATAGTCATTTTGAGTGTTGGACTAGGACTCTGAAGACCAGGATTCGAATTCCTGTTTGGCCATAGAAATCAATGTGATCCTGGGCAAATCACAGTCTCTCGGCCTCAAAAGAAGGCAATGGCAAACTCTTTGAAGAAATTTTGCCCCCCAAAAGCCTGAGATAGTCAGAAATGACTTGAAGGCACACAAAACCACTTTTTAAGGATGTGAAATTTATCTGTACCTGTTTTAACACTATAAATTGCCTTGAATCTCAGAAATAGGGAAAAGGCATGATATGAAAAAAATGAAATATGATGATGATAGGTATGGCAGTTTTAGGTATGGCATATTGTATGCTATTAGAAATGATAAAAAGGAAAAAGAAGACTTAACTATGAAATATAAGCCCTAGGCATGCCATGCATAATATTAAATAGTATACATATTTGATCAATGAATAATACGCTTTGTTTAGGTCAACTGAAAATATGAAACATTTTGAATCAAATTTTGGAATTCCTTTTGACAAATCAGTTTGCAGGTTATCAAACATAGACTTAATTTATGGTCATCATGTTTCATTACATTATAAACATTTACATTTTGTCTTCGAAGAAATTTGTCTGTATCATACCTGGATATATCCTTGTTGGTCAATTAAAAGGTTTTCAGGTTTTAGATCTCTGTAAATGAGGTCTAGTGAGTGGAGGTACTCAAAAGTTAGCACTATCTGAGCTGCATAAAATCTTGCATGTGGTTCACTGTAATAAATAAAAATATTAGGTTTTAAAGTTTCACTTGCACATAGATATAGCCTACTCAATATATTTCTAATGTGATAAATTGTGGCACAACAGAAGGATTTGTGAGTTTCCTAGAACTTCTTCAAGAAATTTATGTTAGTTCATAAAATAAATAACTAATGAATGTGGTGATATATTCGTAAGTTTTTAATCAAGTACAGTAAAACCATTTCAGAAATCACCTGAAGAATGAGAAGGTGTTTTTGAAATCATTTTGGGAAGTGTGAATACTTATGCTAAGTAGAGATCCTTTATCTCTGAGCTCTGCTACGTCTGTCTCCTCCTCTGTCTGGTATTACTTATGGCCAATAACACAGATTTAAAAAAAAATTACAATCTATTAATGCCTTCTTACCTGAACCTCCCAATTCTTCTTAAATGTGAGAACATTTCACCCCCAGGAACATATTCCATAACCATGTATAAATTAGAATTGTCCTAAGAGAAAGCAAAAAAAAAAGTTCAGCTGGGAAAGTTTAAAGATGGTTAGGAAAATCAAAGGTTGCTATATTCTAATTTTGACACTCTCAAAACATATGCCTTAAGTACCTATATTATTATTGTTACAAACTCTGGCTTGTTCTGGTGCACTTAGCTATAATAATAAATTCAAGCATCATGCAAAGCCACTCCTTTCTTGCTTGTTCACGTCCTGTTTTGTGAAGCTGTAATTTTTTATATAAAGTAACATGAATATGGTTGACAGGCATCCACTGAACAATAACAGGAATTGAGACTTGTGGGCTTTTTGATTTAATAGGAGCACTGCTGCAGTTCTGATAGTTTGCTTTGGAGCTGTGAAATATTTCTGTTATCAGGATCTCTAAGCATGTCATCTATGATCTGAATAATTGGTGAGTCAAAAATACATACTTACTTGATGAAGTTTGCTATGAAAAGAGTAGTGATCATTTGATATTTGGACTTTCTATCTGATTTTAACAACTGGGGAGTCCAAAATCAATTTTTACTTAAGGAAGGCCCTCTCCAGACGGGCCCTTTGCAGCGTGTCCACAACGTGCTAGGGTTGGCTCGGGGGCGGCGAGTCCACATGCCCCGCAACCCTAGCGCATCGTGCACGCGCCGCCGTTACGCAGCGCTTTACACACAGCGCGCATAACCGTTACGTCAAAGCTGCGCAGCTTCCATACGTATATGCGCCGTCTTTGGCGCTTTGTGCCACAGTAAAAAGGAGCCGCTGTTTTGAGCTCCTTTTCTGCTGTGCAGCTGCACCGCACAATTTGTATGCTGCAGCGCAGCTGTGCAGCAGAGAGAGGCGCCGAGGAGGCGCCTCTTCTGGGCGGTTTGTACCCCGCCAAAGTTTGCTATGAAGAAGTAGTGATGAATTGGAATGTACAGGACAGAAAACTGTTCCAGAAATACTTTCTAGTTCAATATTTACCTTAAAAGAATACTCCAGTCTTACAAGAAAAGGGAAGTTCACTGCTTGTAATATTCTTTTTTCATTCAGTGTGTGTTCTATTTGCTTCAGTTTAACCACCTTGGAACAAAACACATTTTACCTTATTAGCTCTTGACACTGAAAGCTAACAAGCAAGTCACAGTATTTTTGATGGTAAAGAGAAAAAATTAATAGCAACTATTCAAAATGTGATAGCAAGTTCAATATACAGTTCTAAAAGCAAAGAATGTTGTAACCACATTTATACTGTGAATGTATGTACACTAGGTTTGGTGTCACTGGTAACTCATGGTGAAAATGAACTATCTCCAGATCATGGATTTGCGATACGTTTTTGTCTTCTTTTCCACCCTTCCTCCAACCCTCATGTGCCTTAGGTCTCCATGATGTCCCCCCAGTTGCAACTGATTAAGATCTTTGTCATGTCTAAATGCAGGAATATATACAGGTGAGCCTTGTCTACACCAACCAGCTTCCTCTGATCTGGTCTACCCCGATGCACATGGGCCTAGGCAACCCCCTCATCATTGCTCATGTGGCTGGGCACCTCATTCTGGCTAAAGCCTTTGGCAACATAAAGCTGGTTGACTTCAGAGCAACTTTGTGAGATTGGCTGGGTCAGGAAAACAGCAGCAGTCCCAACGAGATGTGCGGAGTAGAGTTGTTTGACATCAGAGCAACATCAGAAGTGGGACTCAGCTAGGGAGGCAGTGGTGACAGAGCAGGAATTTCCCCCTCCTTCTACTTGGGGCTACTACTGTCTCCCTGGCTGAGCCCTGTTGTGAAGTTGCTCTGAAGATAAATGTCTCTATGCGGCAAAAGGCTTAGCACGAGGCACCCATCCACAAGATCAACAGTGAGGAAATAGATCAGGCCTGCTTGGATTGAGATAGGCCAAACCCTCCTAGATCAGAGGAAGCAGGTTGGTGTAAACTGAAATGACTATCCATAAAATAATTTTATGGATAGTCATTTCAGTGTCACCTCCTCTGATGATGTCACCTGATACAGGCACATCCCCTGCATCTGTGTAGTGACACCACTATATAAGCTCCAAAGCTACTATCCTCTTCTGCTATTTTGGAAGATGTTTATCAGTAGAAACGTGGTGCACGGAGTATCCCTGTTCCATCTTTTAACCTCTTTGCCTCAAAGGAATATTAAGAATAATATTCATAACTCATTGGAAATCTGTTGAAATCTAAAATGAAAGACAAACGACTTCAAGAACCTGAACTTTCCTAGAAGCTAGCAAGCCAGTTTATCTATAATAATCTAACCAAGGGAGTGACAGAGCCTAAGACTCTACACAGACTCAGCTCTTTTGTGGAACAGATTGTGCCCACCCTTGCCATGGATACTGGGAAGCAAGTACAGCAAGGAGAACCTGATCCACTCTAAGAAAAGAATCTCACAGTGTTCCAACTGTCAATGCACACCCCATCACACTGGTCATATAAAATTAAAATTAAATGTATAACCTTAATTTAGAACAGCTTTACAATTATATATCTACTGAGATGTAAATGTTTAAATAAGTCATTGTTTAGTATACAAAATGGGCACACCACACAACTAGCACCACATTTTTATGAGATGGTCCTAATATGGAACAGAAGAGCATATTTTTGATTATTTTTCTTTAGAGAGTAGCTTTGATGTATGTGGAAACATGGAGGCTAGTTCCATTTTTAATTTTGAGAATGCAATATCTCACTTCATGTAACACAGAACTCAAAGGAAAGGCAAGTATTTTTGTAAAATAGAAAGAAAATCAAAATCTGGAATTGAAGTCACAGAACATTAGCAACAATAACATGAAATTTAGGAATGAATAACACATCATATTTATATGTAGTATGTAGACTCTACTACTGAAACTGGCATGATTTGCAACACATCAGTTCACTTCCTGATTTATAACTGATACAGTATATTGAAGATCCACTTTCCTTTCCCCTTCTTATCTAGTGCTTTTCTTCTATAAAAGGTTAGCTGGAGAAACTGCAGGGTATTTGAGAATAGAAAATAAAGGATCAATATAGTTGAATGTACAGCTCACTATTTATATCACACACTTCACTAAACTCCTTCCTTTTAAGAAATTCAATCAAACTTAAAAGCGGGAAACCATTAATGTTTCAAAAACTTATTTTAACATTTGCAACAGAGGCAGACTGTCTTATTCAGTATTCCAAAATATTATTATGTACTCTACATATGGGGAAGAGTTATTTAAAATAAGTGGAATAGTGGAATGACACAGCAGGAATATCTGCCTTAATAATACAATGACATGCATAAATGGATATGCTAATATTTAGGACACTACCCATATTGTATTAGATATAGTATTTTTGTATTCAGCTACACTATCAAGGTGCTGAATGTACAATAAAAATATTTCAAAGCAGACCCCCCCCCCCAAAACAATCCAATAGGCTACCACTGCCAGCCATTACTATAATTAATTATAGCAAATGTCAAGAAAGCTTATGGGTAGAAAACCACTGTTATTTCACTAGGATCATAATTAGATTTTAAAAAAATATTAGTACATGCTGCATGTATTCATAAAGACTTGAAGTCAAGAGGCAGATGCTTTAATCAACACAAGTTATGAAGGGTGTTTTAGATGAACAATATAGTGTTCTCTACTTCTGTATCACTGCCATTCATAAAAATATCCTGTTCTCATCCTTTGTTCAGATTTATGTCAGACTCTACTTCTGCACTCTGAAGTGATTTGAGCAAAGAAAAACAACTTGAACCACTGCTGAGAAAGGCACTTGACCATGCTCTCTAGGTAACACACAATTTTAACAATGAACCCTCATCTTGCGTTTTATGTATCCTTAACACAATTGGTGAGCCACAATGAAACAAAGAAGACATGTTTTCCCTGGGTTGAAGAGCTCTATTCATGTAAAGGAGAAACTAAATAAAAGATGTAAAAAAAGAAAGAAAGAAGAAAAACACCATCATCCTTTTCTGTGGAACTATTTGTAAAGAATAGTTTTCAAACAGACTAAATTATAATAAAACTGTACCAACTTTTTGTTTATCCAGTATCTTCATGGCATAATACTGTTCTGTAGATTTATGCTTCACCAGCATGACTCTGCCAAATGACCCAGTTCCAAGTGTTTTTAGCCTCTCGAAGTCATCTAAACCAGCAGTATTCTACATGACAAGAGAGAATAAAATATTCAAAGTATAAAGACATAACTGCTATTCTAAGTTATATTAAAAACATAACCACAGAGCTCTATTGTGTATTAGTTATATGCCTTTTTCTTTTTCCTCCCTTTCCCTCATTTTTCCACTTTTTCTTCTGTCTTTTTATTTTCTGAATGTATATTGCTTTGATTGTAAGTTAGATTGTTCATGTTAAAGATTAATTAAAAATGATGTAAGGAACATGCAAATAAATATCATAGAAACCCTAATTGAATACACTTAAATGACACTGAAATCTTTGGACTATTGTCATCCCTGCATGTAAATCCACACTTCAAATATAACATACTTGCCAATCCAATATGTTGTAGTTTCTGCAGGATAATAATAAATGTCAAGCTGTGACACATACACACACACACACACTCATAGTCATCAAGTGTATTTTATTTATTAAGGAGGGTGAAAAAATAGTGGAAATTGTTAACATCTGCTACTAAGCTTTCATATATTCAAAAGGTTAACAGCAGTCATTTAAGGCATGAATGTATACTTTGAAAAGTACACAAGCTATGAAATTTAGTTCTTGCCAGGAACAGACAAAAGTGGGTTGCATAGTATTTTGTATTCATCTCACTTCAAACATGAACCAACAACCTTCTCTCTCGCAGACACAATGTTATTGATAAGAAGCTTCTTATGAGCTTCCAACACAACAGAGGAGAAACTGAGCTTACAAGAGGTAAAGTAGATGCCCTCCATACAGTACTAGTTCATGCCACAGTTCCCACCTACTATGTCTTTCTCCAGTAGGAGTGAATGGATACCACTGATTCTGTGCAACTTTTATTGGAAGTGAGAGTTCAAGTGTCTTGGACAGATAGAGTTGTCCTCTTCTCTTGGAACAGCGATTTTGTTTGAGTTCTTCTCCGCTATACGTATCTGAGTAAAACACCTATACATTTTCCAAGCAAATCAGTTCATTTCTCCAGAAAAAAAGAAGTCTATTTCTTTGGCACTGTGGAGATGGGATTTTGCATTCTCTTCTAGATTTTAGCAATCTCTAGTTCAGAAGCCCAGACTATTTCCATCTCAATGTCATCAGCATCAGAAGCCTTCAATTGGGTTGGAATCACCAACTTTAAATAGAGTTTGGATGGTCATATTCCGAGAGTGCTTTAATTGTAAATTTCTACAAGGAAGGGAACTGGACCAAATGGGCCTTGGAAGTTAAACTTGAAACTATGACCTTAAGCCAAGATTCATACATTTGGGAAGGCGCTTAGGTTTAGATACTACTCTATCAAACCCTTCCCCAATAATATCTTGTACACAGGGTTTAAAATATATTAGAGTTGTAAACGCAGAGTTTAAAATATATATACAGTAGTCCCTCGGGTTACGAAATTAATTCGTTCCGCCGCTCCGTTCGTAACCCGAGTAATTTCGCAACCCGAAAAGGCTTTCTGTTAGCGCTGGAAAGCCGCTAGCCGCGCTTTGCGTTTGAATTTCGCGCCGAAAAAAATTTCGTAACCCGAAAAAAACATCGTAACCTGGAACAGTTTTTTCCAATCTAACTTTTTCGTATCCTGGAAATTTCGTAACGCGATCAATTCGTATCCCGGGGTACCACTGTATACAATTAGGAATTGCAAACCTGTTCATATAGTTCTATAGCATGTGGCAGCCTTGCTAGATAGATTCCAAAAACCCAAACAATGTAGTTATAGTTATACGGAGTTGAGAAATATAAAGAATTTATTAGTAGAGAATACCAGTTTGAAGAAAGCAGTATGTATATTGTAAATATGAATTCAAATTTCATCACAAGTTCTTTCTGTGGAAAGCAAACCAAAATATTTTTTCCAATATGATTCTCCAAATTTTCAGTAGTAAATATGGACCATGAACAAACCCTTGTCACCTCTTAGAATATTCCTACAAAACAGAATGACAGGATGGAAACATCATTTAAAGTTTCCTGCCATGAATCCAGCACTTTTCTAGCTGTTCTAATTACTGTATTTTAGGAGAGTATACAGGAGTGAATTACATTATTTCAAATACAACAGACAGACTTTTATTCAATTAATAGCTGAAATAGTTTCATTACCTGAGGGGGGCTTTCCCATTTTCTTAAAAAATCTTCTTTGGCTTTTGCTAGGAACTCTTTCACTGAAAATAGAAATGAGAATGCAGTTTAATACAGTTCACTAAAGTAACAGGACTTTCTGAAACTATTTTAAGGCCGTTTTAAAAACCGCTGGTAAATTTGTACTCTTCAGCTCATACGCTAAATAAGAAGCAAGGGTTCTACAGTAGTTCTAACAGCTTTGTAAAGCTTATGAATTACAATGTATGTTTCAGCATAACTTGCTTAAACTACTTTAAATCTAATAGGCCACACCACTGTACAGGCAAGCAGGCTTTAAGATGATGCAAATCGCTATTGGACTGAAGGCAGAATGTAAAGAAGTATCTCCTGTTGGTATTCAGAGAGCAAACAGTTGTCTTTGCTCCAGTGCATCACTTTTGCTTAAAGGCTGTTTGCAAGCCAAAGAATCAAGTGCACAGCATTACTGCAAGCAAAGGCAAAACATAGGGTTACAAAATAGCACATCAGAGATGCCCACAGTCAGAGACTACCTCAAGATACTAATTTTGCATTTCAAGCAATATTATTCTGCATGGATGTGTAAAATGTGCACCATAATGTCTAGCAATTTATGCTTGTTTTAACTATTTTTTCCCAAAGGAATCTGATTTATTATTGTTGTTATTGCTTAAACACAGTATATTATTCTGTAAAATTCTGTATTTCTAGGTGAAGGGTACTTATTACCTCTTAGGAAAACATGTTGGAAATCCTAGCCAGAGGTGATCAGAGCAGAGGTAATCTTTTGCAGTTTGCAGTCTGACACCATTTAGCTCAATGCAATGGAATTCTGGAACTGTAATTTGTTGTGGCACCAGAGCTCTCTGACAGAGAAGCCTAAATATCTCACAAAGCTACAATTCCCAGATTTCCATAGCATTGGGCCATGGCAGTTAAAGTGGTGTCAAATTGGATAATTTCTGTAGTACAGATGCAGACTCAGCCATGCTGCCAGCAGAATCACATCTGTGAGAATGCAAGAGGCGGCAGCCTTCTTAGTGGCCACTCTCAGAGTCTAGAACTCACTGCCAAGGGAGTCTGGCTTACCTCCCACTCCATAATAGTGCCTCTGGCAGGTAAAAACACCTTTACTGAGGCAGGCCTCTGTTTGTTGCTCAAAGCACTTTTACCACTTGGACGCTGGCTCTCAGACACTTTTAACTGATTGACTAATTGTATATATTTTTTTCATGGGAGGTCAGCATGGTGTAGTAGTTTGCATGCTTGACTAGGACATCAAAAGATCATGGTTTGAAAGCCTGCTCAACTGTAGAAACCTACTTAATGCCTTTGGGCAAGTGACATGCTCTCAACCTCAGGAGAAGACAATGGCAAAACTCCTCCAAAGAAATCTTGTCAAGAAAACCCCATGATAAATTTGCCATAAATTGGAATTGACTTGAAGGCAAGTAACAACAAATATTTTTAATAATGTATTTAAGCATTTTTCGTCACAGTGCCATTTTTGGTAGAGCACAAATAAAACTAGATAAATTGACTTCTGTGCCATGTCAAACACTCTTTTACAAATTTCTACATAAAGAATTATATGGATGCTGGCCTATGTAAATTATTTTTATAGTAAGGGTACGTACTATACTGTTTTAAAACTCAATAAAATGGATACTAGTTATCAGAAAAAATACCAATGTCCCTATGTTTTTCAGTTGAGAAAACAGTGTTATATAAAATCCATGAAACATTTTAAAATGTAAAAGTACCCCACTATGGAACATTCGCCATGAGTGCACATTTTAGTTACTAGTCTTATGACTGCTGTTTTTCACTTTTTGTAGTTTTATAGTCTAGTCAATGACTTTGGGCTCTAATGAAAGAATGAGCATACCAAAAGTTTCTAAAGGTTTCACCAAGGATTTTCAGGAACATTCCCACACAGATGTGATGAAAAGAAGAAAGAAAGAGAAAAAGGGTTTACGCATTTTCCATGTGGTACACAGAAATAAAATTCATCCCAATCCAGGTCCCTTCCCACCTATCTCCTCCTTTAAGGATGGACATCAGAAGAGATCAGCTATCCCACATGTTCAGATAAAAACTTATAAAAAACAATCAGAAAACAGCTAACTTTTACACACAGAGCAAATATATATGAACTGTACACTGAAAAACATTACAGAAGTTATAAAAGAAAAAAAGGTTTATTAAGAATATAAAACAAAATGGGCCTAAACACAGACACAGATACAAAAATTATGTAGTGGAATTTCAGAAGTGAGTTAGGCTGTTATTTATAGAGCAATTGTGCTGACTTTGAAAACACTTATCAGTCCTCCTTCCCATTGCTGAATCAGTAACTATGGCTCGAAACAGAGGGGTCAAAAAACTGCGGCAAGGCTGCACCTGCACCATTCACACTGGGGGCTGTGGCAACCAGACATGCCCGGCTCTAATGCTGCTGCAGTCCCAAACTGGGCTGCTGAAAAGGACTGGATTTTTCCACTCCTTTTTGGCCCGGTTCTTTTCTGAAGACGCAGTGTTAGTGTGGCTTCCCATCGTGTTTGGGGTGTGTGTCATCTAAACGCTACGCCCCAAATGCTGCTGAAAACCACAACATTTGGCTCATCTGTTTCAGGCCCATGTGTCAGATGGTGTAGCCTCCAGTTTGGCATTTTACAGCAACCATGAACGAACACTTCTTTATAGTCAAACCCTAGTATGAACTGAAAAAAATAGCTTGCCTGTCCAGTAGTGCAAATCCTTTTAGCACGAATTAAAGGAAACTTTGGTTTACATGCAGTTGTCCCACAACTCCTTACAGATGCACTGTACTGCTGCCCCATACTTTATGTCTACATTACATCACTAAGTGTGCACTGGCTTGCACAAAAACAGAAGTTAAACCTATTGAAAACATTGTGCAGATCTTCATGCTGAGTTTTACTATGGATGTTACAGTTCTCCTCTTACTGTATAATATTCCTTATTGCAAATAGTTGTATAGTGGGACCTCAGTATTCATTGACTTGCCATCCATGGATTTGAGCATCCACAGATGGCAATCTTACATTGTCCCGAATGGTGGCATGCGCACATGACCATGCTGCCTGTTGTCCCAACTAGCAGCGTATGCATGAGCCCGTGCTATCGTTAGAGACAACGGGACATCACATGAAGTCCTGTTGTCCCTAATGGTGCCACAGCTGCATGCATGCACTGCCACTGGGGACAACAGAGGCTTGAATATCCGTGGATTTTGGTATCTGTGGGGTGGGGTCCAGAATGGATCCCTCACTGATACCAAAGTCCCACTGTACTGGCAACACTAAAGTTTCTATTTTGTCTCCTATTTATTCAAACATCTGTAGCCCTCTAAGCCCTATAATAGCAAACTTTTACATGGAACACTTTGAAAAGCAAGCCCTGGAAACAGCACCGTAAAAGCCCACAACTTGGTTCCAATACATGGATGACACTTTCACCATTTGGAGCCATGGAGAAAAAGATCTGGCTGTGTTCCTGACCCATCTGAACAATCTCCACCCCAACATCCAATTCACTATGGAAAAAGAAAAGGAAGGAACACTGCCATTCTTGGATGTCCTAGTCATCCGCCAACCGAACCAACTTTTGGGTCACACAGTATACAGAAAACCCACACATACAGACCGATACCTGCACAAGAACTCCAACCATTACCCAGGACAAAAAAGAAGCACAATCAAAACACTGGTTGACTGAGTAAAACGCATCTGCGAACCCTATTTCTTGGAAGATGAACTGAAGCACTTGGACCGGGCTCTACAGGCTAATGGTTATTCCAGCTCAGACATCAGAAGGGCTGCCAGGCCAAGGAAAACCCAGAGAAGTGAAGAAAAGCAGTCACCCAAATTTTTACTATACATCAAAGGAGTCACAGGCAGAATAGGCAAAGTGGTGAGGAAGCATAACCTGCAAATGGTTTACAAACCAACGAAGAAAATCCAGCAAATGCTTCGCTCAGCCAAGGGCCAGAGAGACCCTCTCACAGCCACAGGAGTTTACCGCATACCATGCAGCTGCAGACCAGTCTACATAGGGACCACCAAACGCAGTGTGCAAACAAGAATCAAGGAACACGAGAGGCACTGCAGACTGGGCCAGCCAGATAAATAAGCAGTAGCAGAACATGCCACAAACCATCCTGGGCATAAAATACTGTTTGAAAACACTGAAATTCTGGACCATGCCAACCACTACCATGTCAAGATGCACAGGGAAGCCATTGAAATCCATAAACATCTGGATAATTTCAACCGGAAAGAAGAAAACCTTAAAGTGAACAAAATTTGGCTATCAGTCCTGAAGAATAGCAAAATGAAGATTCAGCAAATGCAAATGGGAAACCACTCAGAGTCAGGGACTTTCCCAGCAGATAATGATCACCAATTAGCAGACATTAATCCTCGTTTGCATTAGCCTCCCAGGCTGAGGCCAGCCATCAACACAGAACAATACACATGCAAATCACTCCTGCATTCCCAGGCTCACACAGGATATATACACCCAATTTTTCCAGGCAAAGCATTCTCTGAAGATGCCAGCCACAGATGCTGCTGAAATGCCAGGAAGAAAATTTTCTAGAACATGGCCACATAGCCCGAAAAACCCACAAAAAACCATGGATGCCGGCCATGAAAGCCTTCGACTTCACATTTGTAGATAACGCAAAATATAATGCAGAGAAAACAAATGGCTTATCCCTGGTTTAGATGTCCATCTAAAGCCATACTTCAATACACTGGTGCCTCGGGATACGAAATGATCGCGTTACGAAATTTCCGGGATACGAAAAAGTTGGATTGGAAAAAACTGTTCCGGGTTACGAACTATTTTTCGGGTTACGAAATTCATTACGGCGCGAAATTCAAATGCGAAGCGCAGCTATAGGCTTTCCAGCGCTAACGGAAAGCCTTTTCGGGTTGCGAAATTTTCGGGTTACGAAGGGAATGGCGGAACGAATTAATTTCGTAACCCGAGGTAGCAGTGTATTCTGGTTTGTTAACTAATTAATATTAAAATAAACTATAGGTCTCTGAGTTCATGTGTAAAAGGAAATGATGGTTCAGTCAAAAGTTTCACTCTCCATCTCTTATATGGAATAGAGTGCAAGACATGAGCCCAAGGCTAAATACAACCATCTCTCAATGCCTATGAGTCATAATGACTATGCATTCTCTCCAGTGTCAAAAGCTGCAGAAATCAGTGACCATCAAAAACTAGTGTAGTACATATTTTGCACCTGTTTGTTGGCGTAATAAAGATATCACCACAATGTGTAGTTTAGATTGTATTGTACTTTGCTGCACAGCCAATCCCTGAAGATGTTTTCAGATCAGCATATTATCCAAGAACGTACACAATTTTGTAGAACTCTTTGGTGGAATTACAAATAAATGTCTTTGGGTTACATCCTCACTATGCCATATGAAGCATATTTCCCTCTTTTAAATCATTTGGGACATGTGTAAAACATGTGTAAAAAGGTTTCAAACTTTTTTACCCTTGTGCCCTCCCTTTAATGTAGTAAATGAATAAAAATATTTTGTTCGTTTAGTGTGCATATATTTATTTGCACATTCATGTATATTCATATTTTAAGGAAATTTTAAATTTTATTTTATAAGGAAATACTATAATATGAATTAGAACACTTTTATCTAAATAAATATAAAACTTAAAACATGTGTAAATTTTACACATACTGTCTCACACACAACCATACTTACATAAGCCAGTTGGATACATAAACACTCAGTCATACTCTTTCATTCTTTCTTTCATTCACACACACTCATTTAATCTCTTATACACAGTCACAGAGAAACATTCATTCTCGTGTGTGTGTGTGTGTGTGTGTGTGTGTGTATATATATATATATATATATATATATATATATATATATGCAGATATAAGTATACATAAGTGCATACATGTATACGTAAAAAAGAGATGAAGAGAGTGACAGTATACGTGTGTGTGTGTTAGAGAATCTCTCACACACAGCCACACTCACATAAACCAGAGAGAGAGAGAGAGAGAGAGAGAGAGAGAGAGAATTTGAAGATTATCGCACTACACTCGTAAAGCGTTGCTATTCTTTAACTGCTCTGGCTGCCTCCTGTTGCATTCTCGAATTTGCAGTTTAGGGAGCGGCATTTAGAATATTCAGCCAGAGAGCTCTTAGGCCTCACTTAACTACGAACCTCAAAATGTAACAGGAGGCAGTCAGAGCAGTAAAAGTGGAATAGCAATGCTTTAAGAGTGTACACTGGTACCCCGGGATACGAACGCGCCGCGATACGAAATTTCCGGGTTACGAAAAAAAATATATTAATTAATTATTTCCGGGTTACGAAGGTTTACCCGGGTTACGAAAAAACGCTGGCGCTTTTTAAAATGGAGCCGCGGCGGAGCCGCGGCTTTTCCCCATTAGCGCCTATGGGGATTCAGCTAACGAAAAACTTCCGGGTTACGAAAATGGCGCCGGAACGAATTAATTTCGTAACCCGGGGGACGAGTGTAGTGTAGTGGTCCCCAAACTGTGCCCTTTAAGAGATTTTGGACTTCAGCTCCTAGAATCCCAGACTATTGGCCAACATGGCTGAGGCTTCTGGGAGCTGAAATCCAAAATCTTTTAAAGGGCATAATTTGGGGACCATTGGTGTAGTGCGATAATCTCCTTTGTGTGGGAGACTGTGTGAATGAACGTATCTGAGAGAGTCAGAAAAAGAGCATTATTAATTGTGTGTGAGAATTAGTATGAACTTTATCGCATGGGGCTTAAACCGTTCCCCAGCGCGTTCTAACGGGGGCGAGCGGGGGTGCGCATGGAACGCGATGGGCACCGGACGGGGCCCAGAACGTGACTTTAACGCACAGGGGAACGCCGCCACCCATTCCCATCGCGTCCCAATTCGGTTCCAGAGGGCGCCATTTCTGGGAACTGTTTCAAAGCGTCCCCAGAAATGGCACCCTCTGGAACCGAATTGGGACGCGATGGGAACGTGCGGCATCGGCGTTGGCGTTCCCCTGTGCGGTAAAGTTGTGTTATGGGCCCCATCCGGTGCCCATCGTGTTCCATGCGCGCCCCCGCTCGCCCCCGTTAGAACGCGCTGGGGAACGGTTTAAGCCCCATGCGATAAAGTTCTTAGTGACAAAAAGTCACTCACACACAAGAGAGGTATAGGAATGTGTAAGAGAATGTGTTTGGGCTGCAGCAAACTCTCATCCCAAGAACTGGGGCAGTGACGGGATGGGTGTGGGGAGGGGAGAAGTGGCAGCTCAGGATGGTGCCCCAGAGGCTTCCCCACTCTCCTCCTCCCTCAGGCAGAAGCAGTTGCTCCAAACATCATTCTTGCCTTTCTCTTCCCTTCCAAGACAGAAAATCTTAGGTGGTGCAAGAAGGGGAAATCAGGGCCTCCAAGTCTCATGCCCCCTTGAGGGGTCCCATCCCACCATTTTAGAACCACTGGTGCAAAAGAACTATCAGTCATCTTCAGGTTTCCTTAGTGACTCTCATGTTATATTACAGTCAGCCCTTCTTATACACAGATCTTTTATACATGAATTCAAGCATCCACAATTTGAAAATGTTCAAAAAAGTATAAATTTCAAATATCAAACATCCATTTTTTATAAGGGACACCATTTTGCTATGTCATTATATTTAATGGGACTTGAGCATACACGGATTTTGTTATCCACGGGGGATCTTGGAACCAAACGCAGCGTATAACAAGGGTTCACTGTATAACTATATATGTACTATAGTATAATATCAGACTATTTTATAAATTATAGGAAGGTTATACAGTAAGCTCTCCATTTTCATGGGGGATCTATTCCCCCGCACAAATGGAGACTCACAGATATTCAAGCCTCATAGGCTTGAATGGGGCGTGTGCCCGTGAGCGTGTGCACCCCATTGAGAATAACGGAGGTCACTCCTCTGTGAATAATCAAGAGCGCAAATCTCAAGTCTATGAGAAAGGAGGGGCGACTGTATACAGGTAACATTGGTTATGCCTCTCAGCTACAGAATTTAACAGCAGTTTTTTAGCAAGTCCAAGCAGGACAATAAGAAAAGATGGTGACAGTATACAACATCCAAACACTGTATGTGGAAACTTATTTGTAAACATGACTCTAAGTAATTAATATGTGAAAATCTAGTTTTTAATTATTTTGAATTGAAGGCAAATTATTTCCATTAGAACAGAACAGAATTTCCATTCAGAATATTAAAGAAATCTATAAGCATAACTATCAGATGCCGAACATGTCAATATGTAACATGGGTTTAAGTCATATGCAATCACTTTGACTTAAAATTAAAGATTTCAGGAAAGAGATTCTTTATGTTTTCTCAAACATGGTGGGTTAAATCATCATACATCTGCTCTCTTTATAAGTACAGTATTAAGAACAGCGAATTTAACCCAAACACATAAATAATTTGTAACAACACAAAGAAGGACTATGGCTAAAATACTGAAATTAGGGTTAATAGATAGCTAAGACTTACTGCTTAGGGAATATATATATTATTGTAGAAATTCTTACAATATATGGTAACAAACTGTTCGGTTCTCGCACAATAAATATAGAAACATATACTGTAGTTTTTATCTGATTATTCTACAGTAGTTACACTAATGTTTATATGATTAGGTTTTGTTGTTTTGTAATTATTAGTGAACTATTTTGAAACATTACTTTTATTATACTGTTGTAAGCAACTATGGAAATGACTGAACAGAGAAAAACAGCATACAAAATAAAACTGATCGTGATGAAACAGGTGGTGGTTGTACTCTATTTGCATCATAACAATTTCACATAAAATACTATCTGGCACAGGACAGAATAAAGAGAGGAACGAAGGCTAGACACACCCTTATTTGCACATGCCTGGGTTCTTCCTTCTTTATCTCTCATGTGCCCTCATTCAGAGACCCATGCTCACAGTGGGTGGTGTCAACATGAAGGCAGTTCTGAACAAAACTTTCTCTGCATAGAATTCATGTTGGCTTAAAAAAGAAAAGCAGCAAGTTTACAAACTGCTTTGAGTCTAACCAAACCATATTTGCTCTCGTTAAAAGCCCTGTTCTAGTTTTTAAGCCTGGCTCTCATCAAACTGCAGATTAATTTCTATTTGAAAACTCAGTATATCCTGTTCGTCTTGAAACAATGCAAAATTCTATGTAAACCGTCAGGTTTACTACAAGATATGCCTGCTGATTGCAGGAGATCGCTTCATGTAGATACATGGACACACTGGAGAGACAGAGATATCTTCCACAGTCCACACAAAAGCAGACATCTCCCCCAACTCTGCACAGGAAGCAAGAAAAACAGCACTGATCATGCAATTTACTCAGCTGGGGCAGAACAATAGCAGAGAAAGCACCTGCCTTTTGAAAGAAACCTGTTCTGCTGACTACCCACCTAGTTTAGCAAACTATTCAGCATCAGACTAGAAACATAACAGCTGCTACCTGAAATTTCTGTTTTTGCAGGGGTTTTTTGGTAGACAGCTTCCATATTTTCCCTCTCCACATTTTCAAAATTTGGGATGATGTGAAACATTATCAGGAAAGCTGAACAGTATCAGTAGCAGTCGTAGCAGTACAGATACTTCTTGGGAAGTGCAATGTTCTCTGTCCAAGAGGCCTGTGGCTTCACAAGGAACAGAGAGACCTTGGATCCCAAAAGGAGTTTACTTCTGCTAACGGAGTTTCATTGTCCTTTTTCTGGGTCCCTACATGACTCCAAGAGGTGTGCCCTTGGCCTGCACTGAGATCGCTTCAAACCAAACGAACTGCAGCAAAAACAACATCTATATAAAATGTAGGTCTGTGACACCAGCACCATCACTTTTTCTCCCACATAAGATTTTAAAATATCTTTTCCCTGATGAAAAAGCCAGTGGAGCTTCAAAAATGTACATTACATGTTTTGTACATTTTGGCTGGCCAGTGGATTTTATTTCATTAAGTAACTGGCCCAGTTAAACTAATATCTCCTTTTAGCTACAAGCAGGATGCAGACAGAGACTCAGAGTGTTGTAGTGTTTTGAGTGTCGGCCTATGACTCTGGAAAATAGAATTTGAATCTCCGCTTAACCATGGAAACCACTGGGTAAGTCACACTCTGTTAGCCTCAGAGGACAGCAATGGCAAAACCTCTCTGAACAATTTCTGCAAGAAACCCCTGTCATAGGGTCACCTGAAGTCGAAAAGGACTTGAAGACATACAACAACAACACATTGAACTACATCCAATGGATTGCCTTCCTCCCAAGCAAGTTAGGGAGAGGATTGCTACTCTGCAAACCCACGCTGAGGCATATCCCTTCTGAACAAATCTTGTCAAGAAAACCCTGCAATAGATTCATCTTGGGTTGCCGTAAGTTGGAAATGACTTGGAAGGTACACAATAACAACAAAGAATCTAGATCAGCATGGTCTATGGATAAACACCCTGCAGCTAAAAGGATAGCAGCAACAGTCAAACATCACTGGGAAATGTCTACTGCCCACCAGCTTTTACAAGTCTCATACATGGTTGGAAAGGATGGGATGAGGCAGACACTTATTTCATTACAATTATTCTATTTTTCCCAAAACATCATTTTCCATAGTAACTATCTACGGATCATCAGAAAGTAATTGAAACAAGCCTGGGCACAAAACTGAAAGCAAGCCTACCTAAACAGAGGTCATTTCTGAATAGAGAACACCCTGTCTACTTCATTTTATTTATACACAAACACAATGCAGTCATCAAACATTTATTATAGGTGTGGTAAGTATCCATACCTAGAGTTATACTTCCATGACATGTTTGGATCTTGCTATCTGCTTGTTCTAACTAGGGCTGTATGTCTTTTTATAGTAAGCATTCATTTAATAGCAAACTCTTATCCTCATTATCCTCTCCCTCTATCATGGTGCAGCACAGATATTTCAGAAATCAAATCTAATATAGCTTATGTGGTTATACTAAAATTTATTAGGTGTGAATGAATGTCTTCAAGTCGACTGCTGCCTTATGGCAATCTCATGAATGTCACAATTGGTATCATAAAAGAAGAAATTTATGGCCCTAAATATAACCAAGCTACTTTTCACATTGGAAAATTAACAGCATATAGTTCAGTCCACAAGTACATTATTCAGCATTAAAATTGTGGAAAGGTTTATACTTGGGATCTGTTGTTCTAATGTGCCTTGAAGTTGACCTCAACATATGAAGACCACATCATACCAAGAAATGAATGAGAACCAGCATTTATTCAAGGGACCCTGCCGCTATCTTCCTCTAAGGCTGACAGTGTGACTTGCCTATGGTCACCTACGGAGATTTCCATGACTGAGCAGGGACTCAAGCCCTCCTGTCTCAGAGTCGCTAGTCCAACACTACAATGCTGGCTCTCATTCATATGAAAGATACTTTACATAAAACCTTCATATTGTATTTTATTTATTTAAAACACTTATACTATGCCACAAATCATAACATCACTGGAAGGCTTACAATAAAATCAGTTTACCCAATTTAAAATTAGAACAATGACATCCGAAAACAAAATAATATAAAACATTCTTAAAAATGTATTAAACAATAACATTTAAAAACATCTCAAATCATCTATGTATACAGATTTGGATGAAACCATTAGGCCCCAAAAGCTTTCTATAAGTATTCCGTAGCTCAATACTAGGGAGTCCTGGGATTTGTAGTTTTGTGAGCTATTTAGCCTTCTATGTCAGAGCACTCTGATGCCACAACAAAATAAAATTTCCAGGATTCCAAAGGACGGAGCCATAACAATTAAAGCAGTGTCAAACTGCATTAGTTTTGCAGTGTGGCAGCAGGTCAAGAAGAGGGAATTCCCTAGCTAGGGTGCTATTGTGTGTGGGGGGGCCCTCTCCCATGTCCTCAGATAATGTATTGCTCCCATTGGCAGCACAGAAAAGGAGTCCCTCCAGAAGATCTGACAGGCAGGCATATGCAGGGAGAGGCATTTCTTGCAATAGTGAGGTTCTAAACCATAAAGGGCTTTAAATGTCATTACCAGCCCTTGATTTCAGACCAGAAATATAGAATCATAGAGTTGGAAGAGACTGCATGGGCCATCCAGTCCAACCCCATTCTGCCATGCAGGAAATCCAAATCAAAGCACCCCCAGCAGATGGCCATCTAGCCTCTGCTTAAAGACCTCCAAGGAAGGAGACTCCACTACACTTCGAGGGAGTGTGTTCCACTGTTATATATATATTAGGACTTAGTGCAATTCTTTTAAAACTAATGTTACATGGTTTCTACAAGTTGTTCCAGTTAAGCAATCTAGCTCCTGAGTTTTACAGCAGCTGCCAGTTCCATGACATCAAGGGTAGCCCCATACAGAGTGCACTGTCATTATCTGACTGAGAATTTACTAGTGCCCAATTTATTGTGGACAGGATATTCCTGTCCACCAATGTTAACTGATCTAGCAGTTGGAAGTTGGACTCAAACACTTCCAAGACACAGAATCTACTTGAGTTTCCAGTGACAGACACAGATCTAGTACAGTTAGGGTTGCCATTTCACGGCAATGGGCGGGACTTTCCCACCTTCTGGGGGGCGTGCATGGTCCCGCCCCGCCCTCCCCCCATTTCTGGGTGGCTGCCTGATTCAGTGCTACCAGCGCTGCTGCCTCCCTTTTATACAGTGCTGAGCCCAGGGAGTGCAGCAGCAGCAGCAGGGCTGGAGCTAGCAGGGGGCGGGGTCTGCTGGTCTGCCCTGCCTCTATTGGCCAGCCCTCTCAAGGAGCCAGCCCTCTGCTTCCTTATTTGGGCATGCTCCAACTTCCAAGCGGAGAGGGCTTTGCAGGCAAGCTGCTTTTTGTTCTTTTTCGTCCCCTCTTTCCCCTCCTCCTCTTCTTCTTGTTATTCCGTTTTTTTCTTCTCCTCCTCTTCCTTTTCTTCCACTCTTCCTCCTCTCCTTTTTCTTCCTTTCTTCCTCCTCTTCTTTTTTCTTTTTTTCCTTCCCCTTTTTTCTCCTCCTCCCCCCTTCCTCCTCTGTTGTTGTTGTTGTGTGCCCAACTCCTTTCTGACTTATGGCAACCCTGCCTCTAGCCCCCTTATTTACCCCCCTCTCTCTAAGTCCCCCTCCTCTTCTTCTCAGGGGTCCAGGGCTTCTCAAGGCTTTGCCCCCATTAGAAAAGAAAAAAGACTTTGCAAGGGATCTGACCCATAAATCCCCTCTAAGTTGAGACATACCTGGGGAAAAAGAGGGGGTGAGGGTTTTTTGGGGGGGGTTGGAGGGGGCAAGAAGAAGGAGGAAGGGGGGATTGCTAAGAAGGCTTAGGAGTGGGAAATGTAGTTTGCAGTGGCACAAGGGACTGCCTGTGGTCTTGCAAATGCTGTGCCTGCTTGGGAGTGGGAAATGTAGTTGTAGAATTGGGCGGGGTGGGGGGTGTTTGGCCAGAAAGAGAAGTACATTTCTGCCATCTGTCTAGGAATAATGCAAAAATGTCATCCATTTTGAGCATGCCTAAGAAACATGCATTTATATTAACATTTTTAAAAAAAGAAATCATCTTTTTTCATGTGTCCTCCATTTTAAAAATGTGTCCTACATTTGAAAATGTTGCCCTACATTTGTCCCGGTTTGGAGGTCCTGACGTATGGCAACCCTAAGTACAGTTAGCCCTCTGTATTCATGGTTTATGTATCTACAGATTCAATCATCCAGTTTGAAAATATTTTTTAAGAAATCCAAAAACCAAGCCTTGATTTTGCCATTTTATACAAGAGACACCATTTTACTATGGCACTGTATTTAATGGGGCTTGAGCATCCACAGATTTTGGTATTCACTGGGAGCCTTGGAATCAAATCCCAGCAGATATCAAGGGCTCATTATACTTTCACACTATGCACATGCTCCTCCAGGGAAATAAAATTCTTTTGAGGACAGGTTGCTTATCCACTTCTTGGACTTAAGAACCACCAATCAACAGAGACTTTATCTTGTCAGGATGCAGCTTCAGTTTACAGGTCTGCATCCAGTCTATC
>NC_056525.1:100772436-100804037 GCF_019175285.1 Sceloporus undulatus | reverse complement strand
GCAGCAACTTGGCTGCAACCGGGGGGTCCCGGTTTTTGGGCTGCACCCGTGCTGGGAGGGGCCCGGGCCCCCCAAAATCCGGAAATGTACGGGTGCAGCCGGGTTATGGCAAGCCTACTTCTACCATAGACCATAAAGACAGGGCTTTTTGTCTACTGAATTTTACAATAAAATTGCAAAGTAATTAGCATTACTAATTCCAATGATGAATTAATGTAGACACTACTATGAACATGGCGTAATGGATGGATCCACCTAAAATATCAGTTTCACCTCATGTAAAAGTAATTAAGAACTATGTTAACAGTACAGCACTGATGAACTGAAATAGCACTTTTCTACAATGTCCAAGTGAAGGGTTGCAGTAGTGAAAAGAGCTCTGTGCTCAAACACATCAATGTTTCCTCCTCTCTTCGGGCATTCAATTTACTTCCCTTTATTTGGAAAATAGCACATACCAGATATTTTAAAATAATCATTTGGGGAATCAGAAATATGATGTGAATGAATTAAAGGGCAATCTACCTGACTGTACACTTGCAGTAGTGGAAACAACAATTGTAGGAAAATATGTGCAATGCTCACTAGTTAACCTCAAATGCTTTATTTTGACCTGTAAAAGTAATCACCTTTTGCCTGCTCTGCTAAAATCCTTTCTGTCTTACAAAATGATGTCAGTACTGCAACTGAAAGCAAGGAAAATAATCATCTCCAAAAGAATATGTTTAGAATCCTTTTACAGCAAATACAGAAGGACTCAGTGAGTTTATGGCCACATTCTTAATTTGTTCTTCCAAACATGGGCTCTGGTTCACAGATCTGGGCACGCAAATCCTCTGAACAGTATACTGTATAGATCAGGCAAGATCCAAAGTCTCCTTCTGAAAGAAAACTGGCTCTGAGCCGGATCTACTTCACCTAATTTCCCAATATCCTTAATTTTCCAGATAATAGAGCATGCCTGTTCAGCCTCTACTGTTCCTGATGTCCAAACACAATATACACACATACAATGAAACATGCATTGGCCAACAATGTATACTCATTTCTAGCTTTTATCTGGGATTATCAACCATGCATTTCAAACCTAAGCATGTTAGATTTTTATAAGTGTAAGCCTTATTAAAAATTATATGCACATGTGGATAACTAGGGTGGAGACAGAACAAGCTTGCTCTCTCCTCCTCCTCATGCAATCTGGTAAGCATATAGTCTGATCTGGCTATCTCTTAAAGCTGAATCCACCAACTGTCTATGCATTAGAGCTACACTCATGCTTACAAATGAAAAGAGTTTACCTTGTGAATAGCCCTGCAAACTGAACACAATTTTAAAGCCACTGAGGTATCCTTGTATTTACAAAAAACATAACCTAGCATAGGCACCACTGTGTGGAAAGCGGATTGTGCAAGACATCTATCCTTGATCTAGTTGTTAAACTCCAATTGAGATAACATCTACAAAGCAATGGAATATAGGTGTCACAGATTCTTTCCATTACTCTCTGTAAAGATTGGAGGGGAATCAAGGGATGATAAATTTATCAGCCTACAATCCTTCTGTGCCAGATTTTTACAATCTGTGCTGGCAGCTGCATATGCAGTTACCATGTCTAAATTAGGCAGTTGTCAGAATCAGATCCCCTGCCATGTATCTTGCCTTCCCCAAAATTCAGGTCACACTTCATGTTTGTTTCATGATGATGAGACCAGAGCAAGCCAATTTATTTAGGTAATGTGTTTGTAAAAATATTATTTAAACCCTGTAAATAAGCATATTTCACATTTATTATCTGCTGTACTGTGCCTTTTATAAAATAGCTACAAAAGGCCATTTGAATTATTTTATAATTATAAAAGCAGCCTTAAATTGGACATTAGCACTAGTTAGGTGCTTATGATTTTATAAAACATTTCACAGATATTTTTCTCAAAGTTCAGGAAACATGATGCTCTTTAGTATAAGATCAAACACATAATTATGTCATTAAAAATGGCTTGTACTGTAAATCATTTGGGTGTATTTCATTCAGTTTGGAAAGGGGATGTTAAACAACTGATGTTCTGTTCCTAAACAAAATTATTAAATGATTTCAAAATCCATGTTTGTTTTTCAGAAATCAGTTTGGTAAGCTGATCACGGACTTTGCTTCATTACCTCACCAGATCAGCTTCAGTTTTAAATGCCAGCGCCATAAATTTAAATGTGCATGCCTAGACACACAAATACATTCTTAAGACTATATTCTGTTTCAAAACCAGTTTAGCAGACAGCACCAATTACACTTTGCAAATTATGATATAAATTTCTGCTTCAAAATACCATTTGTAAAAATTTAAATGAGAATAATTAAAGGTTCCAAAATGAAGCCAATGGAAATATAGGTTATTTCTACAAAGTTTTTGTCTTGGAATTATTGAACTTTAATTATACATAGAAAAATAGATAGACTTGCAAAAAATCACTGTATTATAATTTACATTCTATTTTAAGCTCGCATGGTAAGAAATGCTGCATCCTGATGGTTTTCAGCGTATTTAATAATTTAGTATTAAAAGCAGTTCCATAATACCTCAATGATGAAAATGGAAAAAGCTCATGAGAAATTTATATAGTGCAGAGAACAATTAAGTAGATCACTTTTTTATAGAAGCAGATCAATTCATGATTGAGACAACACTGTAATATTAAAAACAACAAAAATAACTTACCATTCATATTGAAAGGTTCAGTCGTGGAAACATATTGCTAGTAATACATATCCCATAAATGAATGATTTACTCTCTAGAGTAGAAACACTGGTGCTTTCACACACAGTCACTAGAGCTGGAAGACAAACAAATCCGGAGAGCTTGCCTTCATCCAGGCAGTTTTGAGATAGGAAAGCTACCCAATAAAAATGCCAGCAGTAAATAAGAGATCAATATTCAAATAGTGATGCTCATTAACTATTTGTTTTTGAGCCAGCATTACCTATACACATCGAAAGCAATGCAAAATGGCAGAGGAAAACGAGAATGCCAGGATGTTTTTAAGATGTTCTCAATTATATCAAGCACGGCTTGTTTCCATAGCAACCTTAGAGGAGAATTATCGTTCTGCTTGTATCCTACTAGCATTTTTTTTTTTGCTAAAGCTTTAATCTATTCACATGGAAAATATCTCTCTGTATTTGCGTACACACACAGACAAACACAGACACACTCACTCTTATATATGATTTCCTTTAAGATTTTTTCCAGAGGCTAGCAATTAAATATTTTCTAATAGACTTTATACACCCTATACATTTGTCCCTCCTTTTCACAGACTTGGAATCCATGGTCTTGCTCTTCGTGGGAGGGACAAGAGCCCATTAATAAAATGGTGGCAAGCTCCATATTTTCTATGAGATGCGAATATGTGTGAGTTGCCATATTCGTGAGGGGGTCCAGAACAGATTCCCCATGAATTATAAGGGGCTACTGTACTAAATGCTTGATATGCAACTCCCCCTTCATCATGGTGTAGTATACAAGGCGATCAATCATTAGCATTGGTGTTTCTCATTCCACACACAACAGCTTAACAACTTGTTAAGAGAGCTACAGTGACATAGTTGTTTGAGTGTTGGACTATGACTGGAGACCAGGGTTCAAATCTCTGCTCAGCCATGAAACCCACTGGGTGACCTTGGGCAAATCACACTCTCTCAGGTAGGATACATACCGCCAAAATGTAGTGTGGTGGCAGCAATTCTAGGGTTAGGGAGCGCACGCTATTCACACGCTCCCTAACCTTAGTACGTCCTCCGTACATCAAAATGGTGGCGCCCTGTCTACATGGGTGCTGCCATTTTGACATGACGGCCGCGTCACATCCAAACGGCGCGGCTGTGACATACTGGCACCGCTACATGATGCTTGTGGTGTCCTTTCAGCAGCGCTGAAAGGAGCTCCAATACAGAGCTCCTTTCACTGTGTGTATTGCTGGTGGCCCCTTTCTTTCTCTCCCCGCTGGTGTTTTGCCGCTTCCCCAAGGCCTGGAAAAGCGGCAGATCGGGGCCTCTTGGGTTGCCGCTGTGGCCGCTCAGGCCCTGATCCGTCGGGGAAAGGGTGGTCTGTATCCTGCCTCAGTTTCAGAGAAAGACAATGGCAAACCTCCTCTGAGTAAATTTTGCCAGGAAAGCCCATGATAGTTTTTTAAATCTATTTCATTTCACATTAAGCTTTCCATAGGTCAGTAATGATTTGAAGGCGCATAACAATAACAAAAACAACAACACCCTAACTTACTACAGAGGTACCCATGTTATTAAAACTGAATAGTTTATGACTCTTGGACAGCCAGTTCAGACATTAGAACATAATTTAATGGAATGAACCTGTAAAATACATGCTAGGTCCATTTTACTGATATGGGACTCAAACAGTTAATAATTTCTTTAAAATTACCAGCTAAGGAACCATAGATGAGCCAGAACATGAGCCCTAAACCTGTCAACATGTTAGGAAAAATCCTGGCCTGGTTAACACAACAGTTAAGGATGGTGAACCCCTTAATTCTATATATTTTTGTAGGGGAAGATTCTCGTGGTACATGAAGCCAAAGCTGAATGGGGTGGCCAAAAAATATCAGCATATTTTAGATTAAGGTTGTACTGTCAGTAACTAACCTTTGGGAGATGCATTTCAACCTTTTAGAATGAGTAAACTATTAGAATAGGTAAACTGTTTTATCCGTTTTAGAATTGTTAAAAAGAGCCTGTCTGGTGTAATGGTTTGAATGTTGGACTAGGATACTGGGAGACCAGAGTATGAATCCATTTTCAGCCATGGAAAGTCACACTCTCTCAGCCTGAGAAGAAAGCAAGGGCTATCCCCCTCTCAATAAATTCTTCCAAGAAAACCCCATAAATTTGCTTTACTGTCGCCATAAGTTAGAAATGACTTGGAGGCACACAACGACAATAACAACTTCCAAAAACTGGAAAGTGAACAAATAATGGTGTCATCAGGAAGGAACATGGCATTTGTGGAACCCCAAAGGGACAAACTGAACCCACGGGATCTGAGGTTGCCAATCCTATATCATTGGTTATCTTAATTCTACTTAGGAACCCAAAGATAAAAACATGGCATAAGCTTACAAACTGCTATTGGTAGGCTCCTGGGCACCTTCCTGAAGCACAGGTTATTCAGTAACACATAACAACAATATATGATTAAACATTAGGGTCTGCATGGGCTACTAACATTGAAATATAATGTCTGTGTGACATGGAGGTACTTAAACTAAGCATCAGTGTAAAAAGTATTTTACTAGCATCTTGTTAACTGAAATATGTTGTTTGAAATATCTACTTCTTGCAAGCTGGGAAGCTAAGTAATAATCCTTACCATCATGTCAACATAAAATGCTACTAGAAACAGCGTTTAGTTTCTAAACCACAGGCTACAGGGAGGAGTCTGTGTAAGACTTAGAAATCACTTACAGTATGCCTAAAAACTAAAAACATAGGTAAGAGTACTTTCCAAATGTCAAACACCTAGCCTATCTCAGAATAAGTAAAGTGCATTATAAAGAATTCAACTTAGCGAAGAGAAAGATATTTTCAATCCTTCTACTGCATTACTAAACCACAAGAAACTAACAACCCACAGAGATACAGTTTCCTCTTTGTGAGTACTATAACTGAAGAACAAGATGTTTTGCAAAGAGGATATATGTCAGTTCAGCATAAGATTCTGCAATGTATTTTCTTCCACAGCAACTTAAAATAGACCCCTTTCCTTCTCTTTTCCAAAAAGATCTAGCTTCAGTATTTTCTACAGTAATAGCTTTTTTCATGTACCATATATTTTCATGTATAAGTCAACCTCATGTATAATAAGTTGAGGGCAGATTTTGGGGCCAAAATTGTGGATTTTGATATAACTCATGGATAAATCAAGGATAAAACATAGGGGCATGTAACAAAGAATTCAAAGGGTGAAGCAAAGGAAACTAATGCCACAGAAGTTACAAAATTCCAGAGGGCAAAACTGTTTGGATTCACCCTAAAGGTTTGATGGATGAGTAGGGAACTACAATAAATGGTGGCTGTGCAATGTGTGGAGGGAGGCAACTAGGAACAGCAGGGCTAAGAAAAGACACACATGTCAAAAAGGATGTAAAGGTAAGAATTAAGGTACAGTATGAACTCTTATCAAAAGGAACCATCCCCTTCTCTGAGTAGAGTAGCAAAAGGTGAGAGCCTTAGTTTATCCTAAGAGAGGCTTAAAAAACCCACTGACCCCTTCCACTCTCTCGGCGCTCCTTTCAGGAGAAGTTCAAAAGAGCTTCTGCTGCCATTATTTTCCTGCCGAGGCATTCACAAAACCAAAGGCACCGTGGGGGGCGGAGAGAGTACCTACATTGTACAATACTTCCATCCCATTTTGGTAAAATAAAACTATTAAATGTATTTTGAATGTAAGCATATTTCACATCAAAAACAAGAAGAAATGTTATCCATGTGAATTTTCTCAGTAGCGAATTTTAAAGTTGAAAGCACTAAAGAGCTCCAGAAAACAGCAAGCTATATTACACTATTCTTATAAAAACTAATTTCAAAGAACTATTCAATAGTGTCTGTTTAATTTCATCTGAACTCTATCTATAAATTACATTCTTTGACTGATCTATGTATTGTGATTACAAAACTTCTACATATAATCACTTTGCATACTTATTACATACAAATGCACTTCAAAAGATCATATCCTCTCTGTTTATTCATTAGCTGTTTCCTCATTGAACAGGACAGGTAAGTTAAGCATGGCTTAAAACAGGGAACATCTGTCTACAAACTGGACAGAGTTTGGGCATATGAATTATTAATTTCACCGTTTAAATATAAAACATTTTGTTATTTAGCAGAAAAGCCATTATCTTGTTCACATTCATAATCTTTGAAAGGCTAGTTTTGGAGATAGTGGAAAACCCCTCCCCTTTCTTCTCTCACTCCATTGCTGCATGTTTGTTTTCTTGGCATGAACTGTCAAGGGCACTAATCTTGAATGTGAACTTATTATACCAAGTCTGTCAGCTTTTTAGCAGAAGTAAAGGAGTTGAAAGCAAGCAAAGCACTCATGAGATGCCTTCATCCTTGAGTGCCTGTTTCATTTGGAGTGTCCATTTCTCCTTAGAAATATGACTGGCCCAAATGTTGACCTCTGGTCATGCTGAGGCCCCTATATATATAGATACATAGAAATATTTCAATGATAAATACACCATTTTTAACCCTCCCCACACACAATTCCAGCCTTCTATCTTGGATTACTTTTGTGAATCTTTATTTGGGGATTTTAGAAGACTGTGGTGTCTAGTCAGATGCTTATTATTTTGGTTGATGTATATTGGGATTTTTCTGAGATTTATTATTTTGGTGGATATATATATATACTGGGATTTATCGGAGATTTATCTTGTTAAATCCCCCCAAATTTATAGCCTCTATACTGTGGTATACTTTGGGTCTATACTCTGGATATTTTAATTCCTTATACCACTCTTATTGTTCATCCCTACCTTTATTGTAAATGTGAATAGCGATTGAGTTGTTTCAATCTCAGAAACAAAAACAAGCATATTCTGAATACTCTATAACAGACTTTATCCAGAGAAGAATTTGCGTGACTGTAGTACATAAAAGGTTAAAGCAAAACATGAAAATTATCAGCAGGCTTATAACTGTAAATAAGCAAGAGAAATTGTTGAAGGCTTTCACGGCCGGCATCCATAGCTTTTGTGGATTTTTTGGGCTATGAGGCCATGTTCTTGAAGAGTTTATTCTTGACGTTTCACCAGCAGTTGAGGCTTTGTCATTCAACAACAGGACCATACACAGATTAACAGGCAAATCGCTTCCTCTCAACCAACAGTATATATACCTCACTCTCTTCCATGTCAGCATTCTCTGAAGATGACAGCCACAGCTGCTGGCAAAACATCAGGAAAAAACTCTTCTAGAATATGGCCTCATAGCCCCAAAAACCCACAAAAAACAACAAGAGAAATTGCTTACAGGCTCATATTTGCAATATGAACAGGGTGGTACATATTTGTCAATACCTAATAAAATAGCTGCCATTATATTTTGGCTTAATGTTTGGCTAGGAAACATTATGTTCAAAAACTGTTCTATGAATATCTTCATTACCAAATCACATATTCTCTCTCTCTCTCTCTCTCTCTCTCTCTCTCTCGATAAGTTCCATCACAGGATTGGAGTGAAGCTAAAGTGACACTCTGCTCCTTTGAGGAAAGCTATAAAAATACTGCAAACTAATTTTAGAATAACGTAACCTGATAAACACTCCATGCTTAAGACATTATTTTGGAATGTTTATGCCTTTTACTCGGTCTGGAAGATTACTTTTAAAAAGCAAATAAGCAGTTACAATTCCAAAATTTTAAATAACAATTATATTTTTAAAGCAGGAAATATTTGCTTTCTGAATCTTCAGAAACAACAAAAGGAGTTGCTTTTTAACAAAGATTACACACAAGTGCTTAAAACCTGTGGCCTGTAGTGCAAAACACTCTCCTTCCCAGAATATGCTTGTTGTTTGAACCACTGCCATAGTGCACAAGGCAGCAATAGAAGCACAAATCAACCCAGTGTTTAAACCATGTGACTATTTACTACGTGAGTTCCTCCAACTATAACTCTGCAAAAGTAGTGATGTTATCCTTCAGTAAGTTACAACTGTATCTTAACTATACCTTTACTATTTGAAAGAGAAACTAATTACAAGTAACTAGTTAAATCTAACTACTGGCTTCTGAATCTTGCTTTTACTTATATTTACAATTTGGTCATATGAAGCAGTGGTGGTTCTAAAGTATCAGGGAAAAAGAAAACAAGTATCAAAACTAGTCAAATGTAGTTAATGACTTGGTTCAATCTAAAGATTTTAATATACAACAGCATCAAATGCACCCCAGATCTCCTAATAAACGAAAGATTGGCCAGTTGTATGGAGTAGGGGTACATTTTACAGGCATAAGCACTGGTGACCATCTCTTCCACACTGTACCCACATAGGGCCCTAAATGACAAAAATATTTATATGTGGCCTTTTTCAGTGCATTTACAAGCCCTGCTAGACTGGAGTGAATGTCTAGGTCATGCCCTCCTCTCTGAAAGTTTAAATGTAAGGACAATAAACAACTACAGGCTGGGATCTTACTGCTTTAGAAAACCAACTTGAAAGAAATATACATTTAAAGTCAAGGTGAAAGTACGTAGACGAATAAAGTGACAAAAGAAATCTGACCGGTAATGTGTACTCCGTAACCTGCCAGTGCTCTAAGAAACAGAACTACACACTTGGATCCACCTGCTGATCATTTAATTCACCAGTTTAGCTGTCAACATTTTTCTATATTTAGTATGCAGTGTTTTGAAGTTTGCCATTACAAACCAAGTAACCTCCACACACTTACTTGATCTCTCCCACAGTGCAGCAGGTTCAGAGAAATGAGGAGACTCATTTTCCAGAGCGACTTTCAGTTCATTTGAGGAACCCTTGGAGTGCCTGTGAAAAAGTCTGTTGGCAAATCCTTCTAGTCTCTGCAAAGCATTAGCAGTTCCTGTGCTTGGGCTGCCCTGCAACTCCCTCTGAGCAGCCATCTATACACATTTAGTCTATGTTGAAAGCAAGGAACAACTCTGAACTTAAGAATTTAACTTAGAAGCTAAGGACTATGCATGTGTCAGACTTCCTGTATGCAGTGTGTTAAAGCCACAACTGTTGTTCTGCTTCCTGTTAATATAAAACCAACCTCAAGAGCTATTCTCAGCAAAAGCCTCTTGATATCAGCTCAGGGTGGTGACAGGAGGGAGGGGGGAGTGCCTTGTTTGCATGCCAACTTTCCCTCCTTCCCAGACCAACCACATGATGTTGAGAACAAATGCACTTGTTAAATTCATAAGGGGTACTAGAAAGCAGATCACACAAATACACATGTATGTATATGCATAAACAGATATTGCATACCTAAGAGTTAGCACTTCAATTTAACATTTGTATAATCATCAGTACTAAATCCTACAGTGATCATCTGATCTATTATAGTGTAAGAATAAGAAAGATGTCTTTGAATGTATTCATGTGTTTAAAAAATGTTAAGGTAAATGTTCTATATGCTACATGCAACATCTGAGCTCCCAACAATCTGGCAGTCACATATACATTTTAAAAATGATATGTGCATGCTCCACCGCAGAGAATGGTCAAGAGAAAAGTCTTTGCAGGATGTCCCTCCCAACCTCTAAAGAAGTAATTAAACACTGACAGTTCTAGGCTATGAGCCACATATAAGTAACCAAACTTGAATGCATAAGTTACATTCACTTTGCAGTTCAGAGCAATTTAAATCAATACAGTGCACCCGCGCCATACACAGACGCACCATATGCAGCTTTCAGCATACGCTGAAGCTGCATTGTAACAAAATGAATGGAGTACACGCCCGTGAGCATGAGTCCCATTGTATTCAATGGGGCTTGAGCATACACATTTTTTTGCCTTATGTGGGGGAGGTGGGTCTGGAATGGATTCCCCCATGTAAGGTAAGGGCCCACTGTAGTTCATACCAAAGTGGGGAAGAAAAGATGAAATATCAGCTCATTTGAAATACTGGAAGGTTTCTATAGATACCATGGACTACTAAAAAATAAATTTAAAAATTGAATGAATAGCTCCAATAGTAAATCATGTCTCAACTCAACATGAAGCCAAAATGACTAAACAGAAGTATGCTTTGGACATATCGTGAGACAATGTAGAAAAGATGGTAATGCTCGGTAAATTAGAAGAAAGTAGGAAAAAGGGAGCCCATACTACAGGTAAGAGCTGTTTGATAGTCAAATACACTGCCTTGGAGTGTGGTAGAGTCTCAAAGTGTGGTGGAGTTTTAAAACAGAGTCTGTGTCACCATCCATTGGGGTTGCTCTAATTTATTCCTGTGTGGCAGGGAGCTGGACTGGATGGCCCAAGTGGTCTCATCCAAATCTGCGATTCTATGTGGATTGATCCAATCAAGGAAACCATGGCCCTGAGTTTGCAAGATGTAAGGATAACAATTGATGACTGGGGGCTCTTGGAGGTCTCTCCAAGGTGACTTGAGAGCAAACAACAACAACAAAAACGAAGATGAAACACTTGCTAGAGCAGCCTTTCCTAAGCTGATGCCCTACTGAAACTTCAGACTTTAATTCCCATCAACTCCAACTAATATGGCCAACTCCATAGCAGTTGAAGTGCATAATTTATGGAAGGCCTTACATTGGAGTAGTGATCCTAGAAATCTGGTTACTTTTTCTTTCCTGCATAAAAGCAAATATGTTCATAAAATACAAACATCACAGAAATTAAAAAGTATTTAATTTTAAATTACATCTCATTTATATTATCTAGTTTCCTTGCAATATTGCAAGGAAATATTGCTACATATAGAAATATTTGGGACAAAAATATTATATGACATATTAAAGTCAACCCATAAAAGGTAACGGCCTATATTTAGTAGAGCCACTGTGGTGTACTGGTTTGGGCACTGGACTATGACTCTGGAGACCAGGGTTCGATTTCCCTTTCAGCCACAGTAACACATTGGGTGACCTTGGGTGACTCACTCACTCTCAGCCCCAGAAACCTCATGACAGGTTTGGCTGCGAGTCTGTCCACACTAGGGCACTAATCTGGTTTGATCCCGCTTTCAGGGCCCTGGCTCAAGGTTGTGGAATTCCGGGAATGGTAATGGCACCAGAGCTCTGCTACCAACTACCATTCCCAGAATTCCACAGCCTTGAGCCAGGGCCCTGAAAGCAGAGTAAAATCGGATTAGTGCTCCAGTGTGGACAGAGCCTTAAAGTCACCATAAGCTGGAAATGAACTGAAGGCAAACAGGAACAACAAAAAGGGCGGTGGGGGGCAGAGGGAATCAAGGGTAAGGTCTAAATTAAGATACACAAAACCCAAACCAAAACATACTAGATATACTGTACACATAATCTCCCACTTAAGTCTTTAGAAGAAGTTTTACTACAAAGGGAAGTCTTTTGGATTTATAAGTTAAATTCTTGTTGCTTGAAATGATGGACCAGGTTTGTCTGTTTATTTGTTAGTTCTTATACATAAGGTTTTGTTTGGGTTTAGGTCTTTTTTTATTTTATTCATGTCTTTAAGTATCTTAGATATTAGGCCTTGCTTCTAGGGTTCTCTGTGGACCATTTATACAATTATCAGTTGTGTGGTTGTGTGTGTGTGTGTGTGGGATCAAAAATGTTGTATTTTGGGAAATGAATGGAATACTTTTTATCACAAGGTTTTACTTACTCAGAATGCTAGAAACTGTGTAGTATGAAGATTTTATATAAGGCAATCTATAGAATTATGCATGTACATCGCCTAGACCTAAGTAGTGCATACTTGTAGCAATAATACACTATAGAAGAGTTTATTCAGTTTTGGGTTAAACTGCATATCTGGCATATTACTAGCCTGGTCCTAAAATTGTGAATGCATGAGAGTGTTTCTCTCCAAATAATGCACTTTGTTTTGTTACATCCTGTTTTCATTTCCCTCGATCTAATAATGGTAATATTTTGTTAAGTTTTATTATAGATGTTGTGTTATGGACCATAAAACTTATAAAAAAAATTCCCCAATTTCTCAAACAGCAAAAACTAAGATATGATAAGGTGCAGTAGTTTGCAGCTTTATGTTTACTACAACATATACTCATAATTCTGCTTATCAAACTCAGGCTTTCATCTTTTCTGATTTGATAAATATATATAAAATTGTAGAATTTTATATGAATTACTGTATGAATTTTAAGAGCTTTTATGTTTCCAAAGCAGCAGAACAAGTTACTTTCACTGGCCATAAACCCATGAACTCAGTCAAGATCATATCTCAGTGGACATGTGCAAAATGGCACTGTAAATACTGTAGATATGTTCTTTCTAACTTTTGTATCAATAGCACAAACAGTTAACATGTTTATCTGCAGGGAATACTGGGACAAGCATAGTCCAATAACCAACTTTATTATTCCCCGGACCGAAAGAACTCAACTGCCTAGATAGGCCCAGGGTTCCTTGAACTTGTGTTTCTCAAAAGCAGCAGCAGCTCTTTGTGACCCATGTCACAAAGCAGGCTTTATTTGAAAATGAGAAAACTCTCAACAGCAATTTGTAAAATGGTATCGAAAATTGAGGTGTCTGCTGCTTAAAGGTAGAACAAAGTTTAAAAACACACACCACCGTGTACGCTACTCAGGCACGCCCAAAGTAGCTCTTGGATCTGTGCCTCCTGGTCAGAACAAATATAACATTAAGAACACAGTTAATGCATAAGAATGTAAAGATCAGTTTAGGACTAACCGATACTCTCTTTCTTGCCATCAGAGTTTTTTAAAGCCATTGAGGAAGTCTTTCTTTAGCAAGACAGCAATGTAAAAATGAGGCAGCAGTGTTTCTATAAATAACATTGCCAAGAGGAAGTTGTTGCCATGGCAGCACCGGCCACATTTCTATTTTAAATTCAGAAGATATCTGCTGGCATCTACTGACCAAACATTAAAAATACAACCATTTGGGACACAAAGCTGCCCTGTAAACTCATCTATGTGAGGACTCTGGAGACCAGGGTTTGATTCCCACTTGGCTATGAAACCTTGGCCAAATCACATGCTCTCAGCCTCCGGGGAAGCAATGGCAAGCCTCCTCTGCGCAAATTTTGCCAAGAAAACCTCATGATGTCTTAGGGTCATCATAAGTTGGAAATGACTTGAAGGCACACATAACATACACACACACAGAGAGGGGGGAAATTCCTATCAAAATACAACATGCTAGACCAGTGATACTCAAACTTTTTACCCTTGGGCACTCCACCACCCCCTTTACATCTACATGTGGATGTCACACACACACACACACACACACACACACACACACACACACTCTCGAAAGGGTATGTGAATAAAAATATTTTGTTTATTTAGTGTGCATATTTTCATTCACACATTCAGGTATATTCACATTTAACATGATATATGGAAATAACATTGTTCAAACTAGAATAGTTCCATTTAAGAAAATTCAGTATTTAACTCTTAAATGTTTGGGAAGAGGTGGTGGAGGAGAGATCAGGGCTTCCAAGTCTCACGCCACCACACCACCCTATGAGTGCCACCCCACTGTCTGAAAACCACCATACTAGATACATGGGCTGGGACCCAAAACATGATACATGAGTTGAAGTCACAATCTTTTGTACAAAGGGAGAGGGGTCCCTAATTTTTGGAGCTTTCCAATGCCTGCAGCCCATGCATATGCCAAAGCATTCACCAACTTGCAAGAGAGAAATTTTCACTGGGCGAGTGCTAAGGGCGTAGCTGGAAAGCTCCATTCCATGAAAGGAATGTTATGTCCAGGGAATGGAAATGTCCCCCCCCCCCATAGTAAATAAGGACTGCACTAATGTCCAAAATCCACAAAATAGTAATACCTTTATTGGAACAACGACAATGTACAAAATACATGATGCAAGCTTCTTCATCAAAGGTGTTACAAATCATACAGGAGAAAGAAAATTAATGACAATATTGGAATTGAAGGCCTGCATTTTGTCAAGATGTTATTGTTATTTTCAGTTAAGATGATATGGAGGGATATCCATATAAGCAGAGGTCATTCCTCTGGGAAACAAAAAGTCGTAAAGACCAGGAAATAAAATTGAAACCCCATTAGCAACACACAAAAAGGCCCTTGGTACTCTCAAGGAACCCTCAACAAGGGTCCAAAATATACTGCAGAAATAATCCAGACTGCTTTAACTGCCCTTGCTCAACACTAGAGAATTCTTGTCAGACATTTAGCCTTCACTATCAGAGGGCTCTGGTGCCACAATAAACTAAAATTCCCAGGATTCTGTAACACTGAGCAAGGGCAGCTGAAGCAGTATCAAACTGGATTATTTCTGCAGTGTGTTTTGGACCAAGGAGTATCAATTTATATAGAAAAGAAGCAAACAAAGCAGGTCAGAATAAACATCTAACTACTATTTCCAGGGCCTTATATGCAGTTACGGCAAAAACTTTAACAATTGCAGTATTTTCCATCACTGTCCAGAAACAGCTGTGTCCTTTTAAACAGCTGAGACACAGTCTTAAATCAAATACCCTAAAGAGAACCTCTATAACCACATTAAGCAGTGTTTACATTGCTCAAAATTTTAGGTAAGTCTATGCATCTAAGTATCCAGCTTAGTATCTATTAACACATCAAACATCCATCCATCTATCCACCACTTTGTTTATATCCCGCCTTTCTCCCAGGCTGAGGCTCAAGGTAGCTTACAAAAAGAAAGAGTACACTAAAACACATATAAATATACCAAAACCAAGATTAAAACAGCATTAAATATCAACTGAATTTAAACCAGTTAAAATCTTACTTTAAAACAAATTAAAAACACTACCGCATTATAAAAGTCATTTTTGGGTTAAAAATCAGTTTCCAAAAGTTGGCTGAAAAAAAAAGAAAAGAAAGAAAGAACCTGTCCCTAAAAGGAACAAAGAAGAAGCCATCCTAACTTCCCCAGGGAGTGAATTCTAAAGTATGGGAGCAGCCACAAAGAAGGTCTTCTCCCATGTTCCCACCAGCCATGCCTGTGAAGGTGATGGGACAGAGAGAGATGCCTCTTTTGTAGGCTTAAGAGTTCAGGCAGGCTCATCTGGGAAGATTATGGCGGGGTACAGACCGCCAAAAAGAGGCACCTCCTCGACGCCTCTCTTTGCTGTGCAGGAGCACCGCAGCATATAAATTGTGTGGCGCTGCTGCGCAGCAAAGGAGGAGCGCCCAAAGGCAGCTCCTGTTTGCAGCGCCGCAAAGTGCCAAAGATGGTGCGGTTACATCGCAGCTGTGCAGCGCCGTTTAGAGGCGGCGCAGCTGCGACGTAATTGTTGCACGCGCCGTATGTAAGACGCCGCGCAACTGCGGCGCATGCATGATGTGTTAGGGTTGCGGGACATGTGCACGCACCGCCCCAAGGCAACCCTAGCACGTCATGGATGCGCCGCAAAGGGCCCATCTGGACAGTGCCATGGTATTTCAAACAACTTGAGCCTAAGCCGTAGGTCAAAATGGGTGCGGCACAGACCACCCCTTTGGGGCGGCCTGCACCCGCCCCTTTCCATGGAGGATTGGGGCCAGGGCAGCCATACAGGCAGCCCCTGCGGCCCCAATTTGGCACTGTTCCAGGCCACGGAGAAGCATCAAAACGCCGCTTCCCCATGGCCTGGAAAAGGGGTATCCTTTGGGCTGCATGCCCCCGGACACCCTGACAGGCGCAGCCATGGGAGAATGGGGCCACCTGGCCCCTTTCTCCCTGCCTTCGTTCCCGTGGCAATCTAGTTGTCATGGGAACAAAGCATGTGCCCAAAAGGAGCTGTTTCGGAGCTCATTTCTGCGCCGCAGCTAGGGCACCACAAGCACCCTCTAGAAGCGCAGTGACATCACACAGATGCCGGTTTGTGTGGAGGCGGCACCTGCGTGACGCTATCATCACACGCTGTATATGGACAGCGTGCCTTCAAAATGGTGCCATCCATACAAACTAGGGTTGGCGAACATGCGGTTGCTGCGTGCTCCCCAGCCCTAGTTTTTAACTTAGGATGGCACTTCTGCACCGTCTGTTTCGGGCCATGGGCACTTTGAATTGTGTCCAGAAACAGACTGGCAAGCTGTGGTGCTGTCGCAACAAGGGAGTTGTATGCTCCCCTTCACATTTCACCGGGGGGGGGGGGGAGCAGCTTATCATGTAGCTTCATCTCTGAAAATATTGTAAGTTCAACATCCCACATCCCATTATTAACTAAAATATCTCATATAATTTTGATGGCAATTTGCCACCACTGTTGTTGTTAACTGATTTTGAGTAGATCTCGAACCATGGGGACACTGTGGATGAGACATCTCCAAGACTCCTTGTCCTCCACTGCTCTGCCTAGATCCTGTAAACCCATATCCATGATGTCCTTAATAGAATCCTTAATGCCCTTAATTTAGCATGTGTTCTTCCTCTTTTTCTTCTTCCCTTCACCTTTCCTAATATTATTGTTTTTTTCCAGTGAGTCCTCCCTTCTCATTTTGTGCCCAAAGTACGACACCCTCAGTTTTGCCATCTTGGCTTCCAGGGAGATCTCTGGCTTGATCTGTTCTAGGACCCATTTGTTAGTCATCCTCGGGATCCTCAGCACTCTTCTCTAGCACCACATCTCAAATGCATTGATTTTCATCCTATCCACTTTCTTCACTGTCCAGCTATAACCTACATAGTTATAGGGAATACAGTGGCTTGTATGATTCTAACTTTTGTGCTGAGTGGTATATCTTTGCATTTTAGGATTTTTTCTAGTTCTTTCATAGCTGCTCTCCCCATTCTTAATCTTCTTCTGATTTCCTGGCTGCAGTCCCCATCTCTATCAATGTTTACTCCCAGGCATGAGAACTCTTTTACCACTTCTATTTCTTCATTGTCTAGGTTGAATTTGTCAAAATTCTCAGTTGTCATTATTTTTGTTTTCTTTACGTTCAACAGTAGGCTTGCCTTTGCACTTTCTTCTTTGATCTTTCTTAGCAGTTGTTCCAGGTTTGGGAGGTTTTCTGCTAGTATTATGGTGCTGTCTACATATTTTAGATTGTTGATATTCCTTCCTCCTATTTACCCTTCTCCTCCTTCTTTGTCCAAGCCTGCTTTTCTTATATGTTCTGCATATAAGTTGAATAGGTAGGGTGGTAGTATGCAGCCTTGTCTGACTCCTTTGCCAGTTGGGAACCATTCTGTTTCTGCATGTTTTGTTCTGACATTAGCATCTTGTCCTGAGTACAGATTTCTCATCAGGACTATCAGATGTGTTGGCATTCCCGTGTCTTTAAGGGCATTCCATAGCCTTTCATGAGCTATGCAGTCAACAGCTTTATTATAGTCTACAAAGCACATGCTGATTTCCTTTTGGTGGTGGTAGGTGTTTTCTTTTGGTGGTAATTTAGTATTTTTCTACTAAATTAAAAATTTCCTCTAGTTGTGTTTTGATTTTTTTTTTTAATATTTATGTGCACTCAATGAGATATCTTGAACAAGTCTAAACATGAAATTCACTTATGTTTCATATACATAAAGCCTGAAGGTAATTTTATACATAATATTTAAATAATTTTGTGCATGAAACAAAGTTTGTGTACACTGTACCACCAGAAAGTAAAGGTATCATTGTCAGCTATCCATGTGGACAAGTTTGGATTTTGGAGTATTTCAGATCTGTGAAGTCTGGATAAGGGATACTCAACCTGTAGCTACTTCCTACATGTCAACACTGCAGGTCATGAATTTGAACCATCCCTTATTACTATTTTGAAAACCTGGCAACACAAGTCATAAGCCAAAGTTGCACAAGCAAGTTCACTCATGCAACATCACCTTTCCCCTTCTCCATAATCTTCCACGGATTTTGTCCCCCTCACCAACTGCAGCAGATTTTTAGGGATGGTTAACAATAGCAAGATTTTTTTGGCCAAACTAAGGCCTGTTACAGACTGTCAAAATAAAGCTGCTTCGGATCTCTTTGGAATTATGCTATTTAAATGGTGCATGGGTCCTAAGAGTCTGGAGGTCGCGCCAAAGCCACATTCCATTCCTAAGCACTGGAGGGCAGCTTTGGTGCAGCTTCTGGATTCTTAGGATGCATGCATCATTTAAATAGCATACCTCCAAAGAGACCCGAAGCAGCTTTATTTTGGCAGTCTGTAACAGGCCTAAGGCTGGTTTGAAATCCAGATTTGATGCACTCTGGTTAGCATTACTCATGCTTGACATCATTTTCTGCATACCCCTGAGCCATAAGTAAGGGCAAAAGGGTATTTGCTTACAAAAACAGAGGGCATTAGGAACATTATCATGCAGTCTGATTTGGTTCTATTAACCCTAATTAAAACTGCAAGAACATTACAGCTGCTCTGACCCAGAAGGCAACTTTCCACAAATCATCACTAAGTGCTCTGGCAAAACCAAGTGGACAAACACTGAAGTCATGTTTGTAACACATAAAATATCCGACTTGTGAATAGCAATGTTTAGGACTGAAAACCTTAATCAGATTAACCAACTAAAGCTTTTGTCAAGATTCAAAATGTGCTCCTGTGGTTGCTGACGTTATTCTTTCTCTATTTATTAGATGAAAGAGAAATGTAGAGATCGTTGTCCCTTCATCACCATGTCCCAAGCTAGCACAATGTTTGCTTTTCAGGGAAAAACTACAATAGATGTTTTAACAATCAGAATCAAAGGAAAACTAAAGCAGACAGTGCGTATGTAAAACCAATCTATATTTTCCACAATCTTGAAAGTTGTTTAATTTTTAACCCATTTGATGAACTTCTAAAATGAAGGGTATGTTGTATTCTCAAAAGGATCATATTTTCAGAGCTAGTTTTATTTCTATTTGGGTGTACAGAGGAGAACTTCCTTAGCTACTTCAGGTACCCACCACCATGTCTACCACCTGTCAATTATTTTAGGTTGAAGAGTAACTATGTAAAAGTTTTGGAGAAGTCAATATACTTAAGAAAACTAGTACAGTCAGCCCTTCTTATACAGTAAATGGATTTTTTATACATGGATTCAAACATCCACGGTTTGAAAATGTTCAAAAAAGTATGAATTTCAAATATCAAACTTTGATTTTCCATTATTTATAAGGGATACCATTTTGCTATGTCATATTTAATGGGACTTGAGCATCCATGGATTTTGTTATCCATGGGGGATCTTGGAACCAAACCCTAGTGCAGTGATGGCGAACCTATGGCACGCGTGCCAGAGGTGGCACTCAGATCCCTCTCTGTGGGCACATGTGCCATCGTCCCAGCACAGAGTTTGTAACTAGAAAGCCAGAGGGACATGGCACTTTGAAATAAATAAGTGGGTTTTGGGTTGCAGTTTGGGCACTTGGCCTCGAAAAGGTTCACCATCACTGTCCTAGTGTATAACAAGGGTCCACTGTACAGTATTTCTGCATTTTGAAATGTTATATGCAAAAACTTTAAAGAAGCCTGAGTATTACATTATGGTTACTGAAGAGCCCCTTTAAATTTTTAATTGCCAATATTTTAAGACATATTCATTTTTATATTCGATATATTTGAACTGAAACTTTCAAATCTAAAGCGATGACCTGAGAAAAGAGGATTTATACAGACATCAGACATAGAAAAAAATTTTATTGGATGATTAAGTTCTTTAATAGGACTGCAAAAACCTTTAGGCATGGGTCTCCAGCGAACCTTAAAGAAACCCAAGATGGACATATATAACCAGACTTCAAAGATATCTTCAAATAATATTCTGAAAATATTAACTTTCATTATATATGTTCAATATATATTGTAGCACAGTACCTCAAATCCTCAGGGGGAAAATGCTTCTCACATTCACTAACTGCTTTCCTTTATTTTTGAGCTTCAAAAGATTCTCCATTTTCTGTAACTATATGACAGTTACAGTTGGATAAAATATTGGGTCACAAATATGGGTCATCAATTCAGGTCACAGACTTTCCTCACTTATAGTACAGTGAATCCACCATATCCAAAGCAGCCAAATATCCTATTTATATGCAACTATCTATAGCAATATGTAATGTTATGCTGCCAAGAGCATGGAGATAATCTTCTGTTAATGTGAAATGTGTTCGTATAAATAGAAATTAGAGGGGAGAGTATTCAGAACTTTGCATAAGACATTTGTGTATGATGTGACAAAACTTAGCACAAATGGATATTAAATATGTAAATAGAACTCCTAAAAATTGCACAACAACAACAATATTTATAATGCCCTTTTCACTAAAGATGGAACTGGCGGTACATCACAACATATATAATAAAAAGCAAACAATAAAACACCACACTATAAAATACTGAAATACTATAATACAGTAATATACTAAAAACAAAAACAAACAAAATCTTCCTGCTATGTAATATATGGCTATCAAAACAAATTCTAACTTTTCTATAGGACAATGGAAATAATTTAGCAGCTTCAAAAAGCAGATTGACAGAGCTAATAGCCAGTACTGACCAGTCTGCTAACAAGCTTTCCTGTGGTGCAAGGAAGATTAAGTGATTTTTCCTGCCCTATCACAAACCTGCCGCAGAGGACCAGAAGATCCTTTAGAGTAGACTTGGGATACTTGCAGTGGGATCCATGTAGAGGAGTGGCTAGTACTGAGTGCAACCATTGTTTGTACCAAGGAAATGCAAAGAGTGCTGAAGCCTTAGATGCCATCATGCAGTGAATTATAGTGGAGTTTATTTTATAATTGTACACATATTAGTTCACAAGTCAGCACTTAAGTCAGAATCAAATCTGATGAATGATGTTGAATAAAAAAAGATAAATTTGGACAACAGAGGCATACAGGTTGAGTCACTTATCCAGAATTTTGAAATGTGAAATACTCCAAAATTCAAAACATTTTTCATGGGTGCCTGAGATGGATTGCTTTCTGATTATTCACTGTACATAAACTTTATTTTATGCATAAAAGTATTTAAAAATGATGTATAAAATTATCTTCAGGCTGTGTACATAAGGTGTACATGAAATATAAACTAATTTCATGTTTAGACTTGAGTCCCATCTCCAAAGTATTTCATTTTGTTTATGCAAATACAGTCTGCCCTTCCTTTATGTGGGGGATTCCGCCTATGCTTGAGCCCCATTTAAATGAATGGGGCTCATGCATGTGGCGGCACGGGAGCACTATGGGCACTCACGCCTTTATCCCTTATGGGGCATGCCACCCCTTTTCCCAGTGTGGCTTTCAGCATATGACGTGGATGCACTGTATTAAAAAATGTGAAAAATCCAAAATCCAAAACACTTCTGGCTCCAAGGGAACCTCAACCTGCCCAATGCAATATAAAACAATAATCTGATACTATTTTGGTGAAATTGTGAAATTTCGCCAGAATACACCATAATAAATATACAGATAGCACAAGTTTTATTGGTGGTTGGGAGATACAGTTAAGAGATATCAGCTATGTAATTTTGATGAGATTGATGAGTAAATCAATACAGTACCTCTTTTAATTAGCAAGGTAAAGAATGAGAAATAAACTTTTCCTTAACTTCTGCCCTGTTCAACAGAGGTGTAATTTTTTCTCAACTTGCTATGATCAATTAATAGGAAGGTGGTGGCTAAAAGAAGACTGTCACAATTCTTAGTAATCGGTACAGTAAATTCTAAGCTCTCTTGTTGGTCAGGAGTTATGAGACATAGAGACAACAGTCTGTCCTTGAGCAAAATGAGGCTGACACTGGAGAGCTGTGGGAATGGAAGGATGCCAGTTCCAAGATCAAGAGACATATGGTGGTGGTAGGAGATCTCCTGCTGTGAGGAACAGAAGCAGTGGTGTAGGCCTGACAGTATGCCTCAAGAAGTGTGCTATCTTTCTGGGACAAAGATCCGCAATGTAACATAGGGTGACAATACTCATCAACCCTACTGAGCATTACTTCCTCCTTCTGATTAATGTGGGAACAAATGATACTGCACAATATAGCCTTAAACTTATTTACATGGGTAGGAAGCTGAAGGACTTTGGAGCACAAGTCATAATTTGATTACTCCTTCCTGTTGAAAGCCACAGCCCAGAAAAAGAGAAAAAGTCTGGAAGTGAACAACTGGCTCTGGGGATGGAGCCACCTGGAATGATTAAACTTCATGGTCCATGGTCTGTACTTACCTGAAAGAGGACTTCTGGCAAGAGATAAGACTGCACCGCACAACAGTTGCCAAGAACGTATTTACTATGAATGCCACAAACTTGATGAGGAGAGTTTTACACTGAGTTATATGGATAAGGGAAAAATTATTCCAAAGGGCAGGGGAACAGCAACTATGGAGGACATAGCTGAATGATACAAGGAAACTGGGGCAATAGTACAAAAATCCACCGAAGGAAGATGGGACCCAATAAGATAACAACTGAAGAGAATGACATAGATGTCTCTACACTAATGCAAAACATGGGAAATAAACAAAATGAACTTGAATTCAACACAGAAGGCAAATATTATTTATAAAACACTAAAGCTCTGTGGCAAGAATGCTTAATGTCTCACAAAACTATATAAACTCTATTATGATGGAGCCAAAACTTTTATGGACATAATTGCCTTGTTGCTGTTTTTGCTTTCTAATCTTTCAGTTCACAAACCATCTTTTCAAGTTCATTTGCCACTATGTCTTTCTCCATCACATATAACTATTTAAACTGAAGGTACTAATTCCAATAGGACATAGGATATTTTAATCAAAAATGTATTTCTATCCAGTTTAAACACATTCCATTTAATATACATGTATCAAATTTAGGTCCATACATACATAGAATACCGAAGGGAGGATTATCCATGTCATGGTAGTTTTGCATTCTATGCATATTTGTGAAGGCTGGACAGTGAAAAAAGCTGACAGGAAGAGAATAAACTCATATGAAATGTGATGCTTCAGGAGAGGTCTGCAAATACCATGGACTGCCAAAAAGTCAAATAAATATGTGCAAGATTAATCAAGCCTAAACTCTCCCTAGAAACCAAAATGACTAAATTGAAGCTATAGCGCTTTGGACATATGTGAGATGACATGACTTGTTAGAAAAGATTACAACCAGAAGCCAAAGCTGACTTGACAGCAATTAACAATCCACACATACAAATCTATACAGTGAAGTTATATGTGTCTTCAAGTTGTTTGTCTACTTATGCTGACCCCATGGATTTCATAGGGTTTTCTTAGGCAAGAAATATAACACTGACTAGATTACTGCACTACACTCTTATAGCACTGCTATTCCACTTTAACTGCTCTGGCTGCCTCCTGTTGCATTCTGAGATTTGTAGTTTAAGGAGGGGCATTTAGAATTTTTAGGCCTCACATACCTCAAAATGCAACAGGAGGCAGCCAGAGCAGTAAAAGTGGAATAGCAGCACTATGAGAGTGTAGTGCAGTAATGTGTCTAGTATTTGTTGGTAGTCTCCCATCCAGGTAATAACCAGACGTGAGCCTGCTTAGTTTCCAAGATGAGATGGGATCTGGTGCCTTTAGGGAATTTAAGCATAAGTTATTATGTTGCTCCTAAATTTCAACATTGCAAGTCGTCTTAAACCCAACCACACATGATTTGGAAAAAGAAAGTAATTCCTCTTGAAAGTTTTTGCTAAACTACCATTGCAGTTTTGATATTTTAAATGTTTTCTACATCAGGCCATTCATCCATAGCAGCAAGTCTCAGCAAGAGCCTTGTTTATTCTCTTCCTGACAGCTTTTTTCACTGTCCAGCTTTTACAAGTATGCAACTTTGAGCAATTTAAGAGGGGATATTTTTTGTCCCATACCATATGCACACAAGCTTCCATTTTGTATTGCAGTTACAGATTCGTAACCTAGAGTTACAGATCCGTCACTGCTCCATATTTGGTAAGATTACTAGGTCTTGCTGTAAGAGAGTGGCTCTCAAACATTGGTCTGTCATGTTTTTTGGACTTCAGCTTTCAGAAGCCACAGCTAGCTTGGCCAACTGTCAGGAATTCTGGGAGCTGAAGTCCAAATATCTGGAGGACCAAAGTTTGGGAATAACTGCTATAAAACTATGTAAATGCCCTCCCAGCCCATGTTAACAGTAGCAACCACATCAGGTGGAAGAAGCCTGTTCAAAGCAAGGAGGATGACATTTCCAGCCTCCTCCCTCTAGCAAGTGAGGCTGTGAGAGTCAGAAGCAGGACTCCCGTTGTAGTTACTTGTTGCAGCTTCAATTGCTGGTGGGGATGGGGATGGGAACATCCTATGTTTTGCACCTGGATCAGGAGCTGAACAGAGCTCCTTTGCTTCTGGCTGTTAAGGTGGGCTGGGAGTGGGGGGCACAAAACTTTATTCAGTTAAGCATACTGTATGTAACTAAGCAATTGATGTAGAATACCGGCAGCAGTTTTAGTACTACTTTTTAAAATTTAGAATATTTATAACCTGCTCTTCAGCCACAAAGGCTCTCAGAGCAGGTTACAAATTGTAATATTATTATATAAGCAGTCAAATTAACTGTCAGATTAACAATTTGTAACATGCTCTGATTTGCAATTTCCTTATTATTGTGTTTTGCTTGGTTTTAAAGACAATTCTAAAGAAAGCACAAAAAACTGCTAATTTTTTCTTCTTAATGTCTCATTTACAATAGGTATTATTTTGCTTTGAAGCAAGCATCCTTTATAAGGAAGTCATCTTCAAAATGGGTATACAAGTTAACTAGAATAATACTAATAAATACTATACTTTAAGATTAATTTTATCAATTAATACAGTACTAAGAAATCTATTTTAGACAACTATTGTACCCTTTTAGTTATAACAGCAATAAACTGTATTTAATTCATTTTTTGTGGAACAAATTTTGCATTCTAGTCTAATTTCATCAAATTTTCTCTGTTTAAATTAAAATGCATAAACTCTGATTTGGTTACATTAATTCTATACCCATATGTGTGTGTGTGTGTGTGTGTGTGTGTCTTCAAGTTGCTGATTGACTTATGGTGACCCCATCAATTTTTTTTATATACCAGATATTTATTTAGGCCCTTAAATCTTTATTGAGTATTTTAGCCTAGCTAGAGTGAGTGCAATGTCATAGGCATATAAAGTTTTGAATCCACTTATACCATTTTTCCTTTTCATTTTAATAGTAATTCAATTTTTAATCAGTTTAGCATGATTCAGTTTGATTCAACAGTGATTCAATTTATTTTTTGAAGAAAGCAAAGAAAAATTAATAATGGCCTGGTACACACCACCAGCAAGTGGTGTCTTGGCAGTGATAGTAGGGCTCAAGACCACACACCAACCGCATGCTCCCAAGTCCTATGATGTGTGGGCACTGCCATGATTGCATGGCCCCACCCACACAGGGCACACGTCCATGAAGTGCGGGAGCCCAAGCACCCACATGCCTGTGGGCGGAAGAGCAGTCATAGGGCTACGTTGCAACCCTTATGATGGTGCAAAAAAAGAACCCGCTCTAGGCATCTCCTTTTTTGCTGCACAGCATAGTTGCCCTATTTGGTCGCTGCAGCAACACTGTGCAGCAAAGAGGGGCGGCGCTTCCTCGCCTGTATGTACAGTCCCATTGATGCTTTTCTTTTGTTCTGTCTCCAAAACCAACCCATTCATTGTTCAGCTATTTTGTTTTAGATTCTTTACAATACATAAAGTTTATATATTACTCTTAAATTAGTTAAGATTTGTCTTTCAAAATTAAATCTTTCTACCCAATGGAATAAAAACTCTTTCTCTACTTTATCAAATACCTTTTGTGCATCTATGGGCAACAAATACTACACTCATCCCTCCCCATTTGCGGACTTGAGATCTGCGGCTTTGGTCCTTCATGGACGTCGAGCATGGAGAGACAAAATGGGGCACGTGCCTGGGGCACAGTAGCACACCCCCATTATAACCAATGGGGCTTGAATATCTGAAATATTTCTGACTCATGGGTGGTGGTGGTTCCGGAACAAATCCCCTGAGAATCGGGAGAAACGAGCATACTTGTTTTTTCTACTATTCATAGGGTTTAGCCATACTACAGAATGAAAGCAGCTGGACATCCCTTTAACTGTCAATGACTTATCCTACAGAATCCTGGGATCTCTAGTTTGATGAGGCACCAGAGCTCTCTGACAGACAAGGATGAATAGCTCACCAAACTACAGATCCCTTTCCAGAACAGAGAGCTGCCTCCTTCCCCAAGCAACTCTCTGCCCCGGGAAGGGGTTTGGGGAAACGATCCACCACTTTGTTCCAGGACAGAGAGCTGCCTGTGGAAAGAGGCAGCTATCCATCCTGGGAAGGGGAAGGGAGCAGATGAAGGGATGGGAGGGCAGGGAAAGAAGAGGTGGGCACACGATTCTGCTCCTCTTCTCCCACCCACCTGTCCCTTATCCTGGCTTCCTGGGGGGGGGGTATTCATAGTTTTTCCACATTCACAGGGGTCTTGCACCCCTAACCCCCATGAATATGGAGGGGTGACTGTACATGCAAAAAAAAAATTTTTTTTTTCTACAGCCAAGCTCAACTGCATCTGTTCAGAACTGCAGAACAAGGGTTTGTGACTCAAAGACATACACCAGGCATTTCTCAATATTCTTGGCTATAGTGCACACTTAATGAGGAGCCAAACAAACAAACACCCTGACAAGATAAGACTGGTACCTGGGAACAATTTACTTCAAGACCAATTCAAACAAGAAAATAACAGAACACCAGTAATAGTCTAATACAGTTCCCACCTGAAACCACTCAAATACATCAGTGGACAAATTACTCTGGAAGATGATATTCTCATGGGCCATGAATGGCAAGCTTGTACAGTATTTGCTTACAAAGAACCTCCCAATCTTAAATGAACACTTACCAATAACAACCAATGCATTTGTTCCACATGTCATAGAAAAAGGTAAGACCTTGCTACAAATTCAGGTGTCAGTTATATCCCCATATGTTAGCAATGTTCCTCTGCATTATATACGGGGCTAAAAGGATAATCTGTATGCAAAGGAATAAATGAGCATCAGCCTGATATCAGATATGGCAATGCACATCAGTAATATCTGATGAATTTCCCAGGAAAACTACATTTCATCTGAAAGTGGCTATATTGGAGCAAAGGAGATAGCAAAGGGTGGGGGGACTCAGTAAGGAAAAACAAACAAACAATTTTCACTAGTTCCAGTTCATCACTATAGGTCTGAATCTAGACAGAGGTTTTCAGCACATTTCATGTATTAAAACTTGGATTGCCTCAAATGTTTTTGTGTATAGCCAAGTAATAGCCAGAGAAGTAAAATATCTAATGTGAGGGACCAGTCATTTTGGGTGGGGTGGGGTGGGGTGTAAAGTGCCAGGGATTAATATCATATTGGTGCCCACTGGCTATCACTGTTCCTTCTTTGGAAATTTGCTGGGGAGGGAGCAGTCAATGGCTCAGAGGTTGGCACTGGTTTACAGACTACCATTTTGAATATCATTGGTCTATAAGTTACATTTTTGAAAGAAAAATTAGATTTTTTGGTTTTAGCTCTACTAAACAAAATACTTGCTCATTATTTTAATACATCATAGGTAATTCTGCTGAGCAGACTTGTATTTGATAACAGATCCTCATAATGTATTAAGTATTACCAGGCTGTTTATGCTAATTGGCCAGTGTCAATACACAGCTGTCTTTATCTGAATTATATTTTTTTCCACCCTCATCCTCTACCACGTTCAATATGCATACATACTTAAAGCGCTAAGACTATACTTCATGTATCTATGGAAGTGGATTACAGTTGGCCCTCCTTATCCATGGATTTTTTTATCCACAGATTCAAGCATCCACAGCTTGAAAATATTTTTTAAAAAGTATAGATTTCAAATTGCAAACCTTGATTTTGCCATTTTACATAAAGGACACAGTTTTACTATGCCATTGTATTTAATGGGACTTGAGCATCCACGGATTTTGGTATTTACAGAGGGTTCTGGAACCAAATCCCAGTGGATAACAAAGGCCCACTGTATACTCCACAGAGGCTCGTGCTAAAATAAATCTATTAGTCATAAAGCTGCTGCAAGTATCTTTGTTTTGCTGGAAGAGGCCAGCACATCTTGTTTTCAAAAATGTATTCAATATGTATTTTGCCTTCCTTTTCAGCAGGGATGGAGATAGGTTGTTTCTCCATTTAAAAAGTTAATCAAGGATCACATCTAGGGGTGAATACACACTGAAGTGATGATGGGCGCAGACTGCAGCACTGGCCAAGGAACAGTGCAGATTTTAGTAAAAGTGTCACAAGCATACATTAAAGCAGGAGTGGGGAAGAATACTGTGTGATTGACATTTTAAAGTGATCCAATTACTGTAACTTTTCCAAATTTTACACAGCACTTCCTGGCTCAAAATTAGTGTATAAACATATACATGTTAGTAATAAAGTTCCATAAAAATAAATGCAATTTTTGAAGGATGTGGAAATTTAACAGAATGGATATATGCTTATATGCATGAAATGGACATGGTCCAAACAAAGGCTGCTAGTGATACATAACACATTGTCTGCCCACTTCTAATTTCAAAAGCATTTTGTTCTTCAAGATCAAGTTTAATTACATTTAGGATGGGAGGAAAGGATACGTGAAAAAAATGACTGTACATATTCAGGGAGGGGTGGTAAGAGAGAATTCTTTGAAATATTAGGTTGATTAAAACTTTTTACTTATGTAGGCTTTTAGGGGACTGTCCATGTTGATTAACAAGCTAAAATTTACTTAGATGTTCTCTGAAAACTGTCAGATGGATTATGCCTATACAGTTTATAGCTCTCATTATAATGTATATACTTTTACATTATTACTGTTACTATAAATTTAAGATATACATATCCCACTCTTCTGTTTGAAATGGAACATCTTGATTTGGCTAATACTGGAACTTTAAAATCTAATGATCATAATGGACATGCTGGACAGCACATTATCTGCAAGCAGATCAAGCCTAAAGCCAAATTATACCTAATTTTTCAGCAAAAATTAGGTCCCAAAGTAGTCTATGTTCAAAATCCAAAGACAGCTGCCATATATTGATGGATATGGTAGAGAGAGCCAGTGTGGTGTAATGGTTTGAGCATTGGACTACAGCCCTGGAGACCAGAGTTCAACCCTGTTTGGCCATGAAAATCCATTGGGGACCTTTGACAAGTTACTCATTTTCAGCCTCAGAGGAAGGCAACAGCAAACCTCCTCTGAGCAATAGGTTTCCCCTAGGGTTGCCATAAGTTAGAAATTACTTGAAGGAATACAATAACAATATGGTAGGCTTTTCTGGTCCCAACTCTGAGGCTCCACTAAGGTTCTACAACCATTGCTCAAAAGAGGAGGTAGAAGGAGCTGCATATTGACTCAGAAGTTGACTGACTCTAGAGAAGCCACCCTTCCATTAATCAGCTTGGTTAGTGAAATGCTTGTTTTAAAGTGGTAGTGCTTTACTGCTGTTATTATTTCAAGGGGCTGTGAAACTATTGCTTTGGAGTAAGCAGTCTGTTGGGAGATGCCAGCACTGGACAAGACTGAAATAAGTGCTGGACAAGGCCATGGTGAAAGGCAGAGCCATAGTGAAAAGCAAGCAAATTCCATCCCTTTTCTGTCACTACCACTGCTTTTACTTCCCTTTATCATCCAGCCCATTTTCTTCCTCTTCCCAGTCTTTCCCATTTAGAAGGCTGCTGGGGTGGGAGGGATTGCTCTTGTAGAAGCCTGAAATAATCACTTATGAAATTAGGCCATGGCTGTATGTGGTTCTAAGGCAGCAAGTTGTCCACACTTGATTTATAACATGCTGTTAGCCATCCTGCAGGCTTTGAACAATTATTACAACACAGCATAAACATTAGATAATTCTCTATCTTATTCAGAACTTTATAAAGGAAAAAAAATACTTTTTCAGTTAAAGTCTAGAGCAGAAGCCGTGTGCAATTTGATCTACTTAACCTGCCTATTTTAGCTATAGAAGCAGCTGCCACTAAGAAAATGGAGCATACATGCAATTTCCTCCATGATTAGTGTTGTACATTTAATATGCTATCAACTACGATATTTTTATCAACATAATAGTACCATGTTAGTGGTAAAAAGATTTTGGAATATGAAAACTTTTTTCAACTTAATAGCCCAGATCATCAGTGATGCAACAGATAATTTAAAATTCTTTAAATTGTTTCCACTCTGGAAAAAATAAGATGCAGTAAATATGCATAGCTATACTCAATGCATTTTGCCATTATTATAAAAATTATTTATTTAAATGTACAGTATAGCCTATCCTTCACGTTATGGTCCTCGGTGGGATACATATTTATCCATAAAACGATATGAAACATAAAACCACTATAAAAGATAAATTCATATCACAAGCCAATATATTCATTCTGTACATAACTTTACTACAAGGGCAAAGACATTAAATTTTCAGAGGTGTGTGCAGATTACAGATTTCTTTCTTTCTTTCCTTCCTTCCTTTCTTTCAAATGGATCAGAACTTGTAAAAACTGGACCAGAAAGATTTGTACACTAGACTAATATAAAAGTAATGACCCTTTTGGAAGCAGTCTACCTTGAAATATTTTTTAAAAGTTACTCAATGGGAGACGTTAGTAATTTGGAGTACACTTATATAGAGAGGTCTATATAATTTCAAAATAGATCATGCCATTAGAAAATGACAATCACACAAAGGCTTCAGCTGCACTGCAAACTAATCCAGTCTGACACCACTTTAACTGCCATGGTTCAATGCTATGGAATTCTGGGATTCGTAATTGTGTGAGACATTTAGCCTTCTCTGAGGTCTGGTGTCACAACAAACTACAATTCCCAGAATTCCATACCACCGAGCCAT
>NC_056525.1:100705593-100772426 GCF_019175285.1 Sceloporus undulatus | reverse complement strand
TATTATACAGTATATGATATGCATTTTTAAGGTAAAGGAAATGAAGAAGCTGAGTGAAGCTGTAATGTCTTTAACATGAGTGAGGACCATGTACCTGTTATTTCACAATACAAAAGTAGATCACAGACGTGACTTGAGATGTACAGATCTAAAATTTGGCACATAAGTCCACATTTAACAATTTATGGTTTCTAGGCTAGCAGGTCTATGTGAAGAAATATATATGTGATGTGTTGATTTAGATATTGTTGTGTAGATGCAGACCTCCAATAAGACCAGTTATCACCCTCCTTAAGAACCCATGTAGCGGAACCAATGAAAACCGCTGAATGACTTTGGGCAAGTCACAATCTCTCAGCCTCAGAGGAAGGTAATAGCAAACCCCCTCTGAACAAATCCAAGAAAACCCCATGGTAAGTTTGCCCTGGAGTTAAAGGCACACAACAACAACAACAACAACAGCAGCAGTATTTGCACACGGTTTAAGGAAGTACTGAATCATGAAACTATGGTGGTAATCCATCAGAATGCAGCAATCAACCACTGTAACATGGGGGATTGTGGCAGTTCCCATTGTTGTCTAGTTTTGCCCATTTTCAAAGTACCACTGGAACTTCCTTCTGAGTGAGCACCAGTTGTTCAGACACAACTAATATGAGTCAGTATTTACACTGTACCTTTAAATTCTTTTTGTTGCTTTTGCACAGTTCTAGGCAGTTTTGGGGAAAGTACTTGTACTATATGTAAGAATTATGATGACATGCCAGAACATTTAGTCTGGATTAAAGACATGTGACTAGTTCATCATATTCTATACACCCATAATTAATATACACAGATACAGTTAATTTTTTTAAAAAAAAGACTTAAAACTACTCAAGGTTTTCAAGGCCTGATGGACAAAACGTCAAAAAGTGAGCTTGTTTTTACTTTTAAAAGTACAATAATGTATAACCTATTTCCCAGTTCCCATAAGGTTAACATTGCTATGTGTTATGTGTGTGTATGTGCCTTCAATTTGCCTGTCAACTTATGGCAACCCCCTGAATTTCACAAGGTTTTCGTAGGCAAGGAATACTCAATAGTGTCTTTTTCCATTTTTTTTAACAACTCCCATATCCATTGGTCTGGTATCTGTGGTTTTACTTACCCATGTCTGAAAAAAATGTTCTCTCTGGGCATTTTCTAGGTCTTCCATCGTGATTCTATGCTTCCAGTGAAGTTGACCATAAAGTCATACTGAAAGACCTTGGGGGCTATCCGCAAGGGCCAAAAGGACAATGTTCCCTTCAGCCTTGTATCGTCCTGTTTGGATGATGCAGGCCAACATCTCCAGGACAAGATTGGACAGACTGGACACTGATCTGGCAGTCCCTGTCTGATTCTGCTCAAAGTATTAGCATAGGGCAAAATGACCTACTGTTTCTTAGAAACTCTGTGGCAACACCTGCTGACCCTGCACACCCCTAACCTTCCTCAGCCATCACCTCTGCTAAGACCTCCATTGTGGCATCTGATGTGGAAAGGAGGTGTCTGGTCACATAGGCGAAGACAAGTGCCATACTTCCATATCAAGTGCCACAACAGGGGTGTGGGCGTGGCTCCCAAGCCCGCCGGAGGTACCCCAGGGGCTGACTCCATTCTGTTCCCAAACTCAGTCCCAAATAATCTTCAGGCACAGGGTGCTTGCAACTCGAACACAACTTTATTAACCTTTTCCGGTCTGCCAATGAACTCAAACCACTCTGACCCAGTTCACCTCACTGGCGCCAGTCTTCTCCTTGTTAGACGCTCACAGGGAGTGGTGGCGAGCCGGGCGGTAGTCACTTACGGGGGGTTCTTCCCGTCTACGGGGTTCTGGGCTGCAGTTGGGGTCAGGTTGGTGCCGCCGCTCTCTCCGGGCCCACCAGGACTCCTCCCCTCCTCCAGCTCCTTCGCCTCCCTGCCCTATTTCTGGGTTCCACAGTTGTCCTCTGGCTCCTTCTCCTCTCCGAGGACAAGCCGGGTGAGTTGTCGACACGACCCCTACTCTCACCCTTCCTCCGGGAGTGCCACCTTCCCGACTCCTCTGGTCTGTCCCAGGGTTGCTCCGTTCCTCTCCTTTCCCTCCTCCGTACCTTTCTCCGCGTCCCAATCTTCCGCCAACTCTCCTCCCCCCTAGCGCCTCTCCCTTCCTGCTTATCCAGACTCCAGCCGCCCTTCCCCGTCCCCAAGGTGGGGTCTCTAATTCCTCCTTTGGGACCAGCTGAGTTTCTCCTTCCCATCTTCTCGTCTCCCCCTCCTCTGGGTCCTCACGCCCTTCTCCCGCCCGTTCAACCCGACCTTCTACCCTCTTCTCTCTACAAGGGGTCTTCTCAGTAGAGACGAAGGCAGAGGAAGGTAAGGGACATGTAGTGGTAGCAGAGCCATGCTGGGACCATCCCAAGGACTGACCCATGCTATCTTGGCCTGTCTCCTCGGCCCCCTAGACAAGTCTAAAGAAGTTTTCTCTCTAGGACTCACTAGGTCCTCAAGTGCAACTCTATGGCCAACTTTTGCCAGAAGTCATTCATTTCAATAAGGTTCATTATTACCTGCAGTTTCACATTACCATGCCAAGTCCAGGAACATATACCCCGCAGATATGGGGGTCGTACTTTATCCAAATCACAAACTAAACATAAAGGTAAAGGTTTCACCTCTGACAACATGGAATTTTCCCAGATTTGCTTTATATGGCTCACAGCACATTTGCTTTCTGTCACTTCCTTGTAGTCCTCTCACACCTGATGTGCTGTTTATTATTTCCTTTTTGCCTCAAAATATTATGTTATACATAGGTTAATTAGACTGATTGTTCAGCTACCTCGAATGTGTATGTAACGTCTCATTGTTTATCACATCTTTAGATTAACTAATTTTAAAATCTCAAATTAGAGCTATATAGCTGAAAAGATTTCAAAACCTATTAAATAATCAGACCAGAAGTATGTGTGTGCTTGTTTAATGGAGCAAGACACAGAGGGAGAAAAGTCTAACTAGAACACAATATTTCTATGGTGAAGCATATCATATTTTCTAACAGGAAGGAGTAAGAAAGGGAAAGGAGCAGACATAATGGATTGGGAAGAGACAGACACAATGAGTTTGCAAAAGATTCAGGGTGAGGGGATAACACTTTTTAGCTATACACTGTAATCAGTCTGCCAGGCAGCCTTGGCTCAGTGCCTGGTCGAGGTAATGCCATGGAGGTGAGCCTAGTAGAAAAGACATGGATGGAGTGATCAGTCAGAACTCACATAGTAACTTTAAGGTGGAGAATCATCCCACTCCTCTCTTTCTATTCCTGGACTTGTAGAAGTGCAGGACATATGGCCAGCTGACCCTAAGTGACCATGAGGCCAGCCAATTAAATCTGTATTGGACTAACAGTTATAGAATTGGAATTAATCTTATTTTTGTTTGTTTGTTTGGCATGGACTTCCTCTGAGACCAAAGAGATTTTGACTTGCCCAAAATCACCCAGTGGGTGTCCTTGGCCAAGCAAGGATCCAAACCCTAATCTTCTGGAACCCAACACTCAAATCACTACACCACACTGGCTCACTAGCCACTTTACTCATGTATATTTTGTACATTATTTTGCATCCATCAACAGCCTGGAAGAGAAAAAATGATCAGCCTTTTTTCCCTAGCTGTTAGCTACAGAAGATATCTTTAGGGAACTAAGTAAGTGACTGTTTACAAGCTTAATTAAAACAAAAACAAAACAAAAAAACACCACGCACACACACACACCCCTACCTATACAGCATTTTCAATTACAACAGCTTTCCAAATATGTTAATAACCTGCTCATGTCTTCCTGCCCCAAAGAAAGAAATTCCATTTTGGGAAGCTTTGCTTCCTGAATAAAGCCATGCACCTGGACAGTGATCTAAACACTGATCTAAAAGTAGTGCTACAAGGAAAACACATGTACACAGACACCTTTAGGTTAAATTCCAGGTAAGATCTTATTTTAATGAGCCACAGAGCATTAGAGAAATTAGCGGTGTGCCTAAAGACCTCTCTCCTCTCCTCAGTCTGATGCTGTAGTTCAAACAAAACAAAACAAAACACTCTTACAGTTTGATCTATGATTTCTCATTACAACTGAATCAAGAAACTGTTTCATGTCTACTTAATAACCAAGACAAAAAACTGGTAATTAGCCATAGTTTTATAACCTGGTTAATTAACAGAGACTGAGTCAAAGTTTACTGCTTCAGTTGTAATGGGACACTGTCATTGTCCAAACTGTGATAAGTGCTAAAGCCAGGCTGTGACTGACAGGGTGAGGACAGGGAATGTTGCCACAAAATGATCAATCTAATAAACTGATTTATTAGACCATGAATTAGACTATAACTGAACATTTTTGACAGTAGAACCTACTGTCAAACCAACTGTACAATCTTTATGATCTTACAAAAATGCAGTGTCTTAATGTGTGTATACAAAGTAACCTTCCTTACTTTGATCTTGCTCAGTGGAGCCAAAACCAGCTTGCATATGCTCATGCACACACAGAGCTGTCCCATCATGAGTAAATAAGCATAAGAATGAAGAATTTTGGTAACAAAACAGCCACCCTTCTAGACTGCTGTTGGTTAATACTAATTAAATAAGGCAATGACCTTTAGACTCCTCTCTTTAAAGAAAACTTTAAAATTGTTCAGGGTTTCAATAGACAACTTGTTTTTCTTCTAAAATCAAAGGCCATAACTCATTTTAATAACTCTTTCCCCTAAGTACTATTACCATATTATGAAAACCATGAGCCGAAGACTAGATCCACTGATAAGGTCCCCTCTTCCATTAATTTCAAAACTGCTAAATTTAAAGGGGAAAAGTAATAGAATGCAATAATGTCATGTTATAAAAATCAGATTGTAGACCAGGGCTTTGTTAGGATATTCAATAATCTTAGCCTAAACAACTCACCTCAACCTGTTGCAGATAAAATAAATAAATTAAATGTGGGGTCAAGTTCAGATATTAACAGTTAGCCTGGATGTCTTGGCAGCTTTGGATACAATGGTATCCTTCTAGATACCCTCACCGGGATGGGACTTGGAGACAGTGTGGTTCTGCAACCTCATGATGCAATGAACCCAGAAGGTGGTACTGAAGATTTCTGTTCAATTTCTTTGCTACTGACCTATGGAGCTCCTTGGGGTACTGTTCTGTATCCCATGCAATTCCACATCAATATGAAACCACTGGGAGAAGTTCTCGAGAGGTTTGGGATTCAGTGCCATCAGTATGCAGATAATACTCAACTCTGTTTATTCTATCCACCTAACTCCAAGGAAGCTGGTTTGGTTCTAAATCAATGCCTGGCATCAGGAATTGATAAAATAAATGCAAATCAATTGAAGCTCAACCCATAAAAGACAAAGGTGCTCCTGGTTAGTTAAAAGGCAAATTAGGGTGCAGGGATTCAGCCTTTGTTGGGTGGGGTTAGACTCCTCCTGAAGACACAGGTTTGCAGTTTGGTTGTAATCAACCCAGATTTCAATCTAGAAGCCTATGTTTCTGGTGTAACAGGAAGTGCTTTTGGATTTAAACTTGTGCACCAGCTGATCCCTTAAAATGCTTGATACAGACCATAGTGATGCATGCCTCTGTTATATCCCATCTGGATAACTGTAACACACTCTGTACGGGGCTGCCTTTGAACAGTGTTCAAGAACTGCAGCTGGTACAACGAGCTGCAACCTATGTCAACTGGGACAGATTAAAGGAATCATACACCACCTCTGCCACAACAACTCCACTATCTGCCGATCTGTTTCCTGGCACAGTTCAAAGTTCTGGTTATGACCCAGAAGGCCCAGTTTGTCTTAGGTCCAAGCTGTCTGGTGGTCCCAATCTCCCTGTATGAGCCCGTGTAAGCTTGAGAGCCTCAGGAGAGACCCTTCTCTCAATTCTACCACCTTCACAGACACAGTTTGGAGTGATGCAAGAGACAGCCTTCTCAGTGGCTGCCCCTAGACTCTGGAATTCTCTCCCTGGAGAGACCACAATAGCCCCCCCCCCCCCCGCTTCCCTTCTGTTGTTAGGAAACAGCCTTTTTATTCCAAAAGGCTTTTTATAATAGAAAGCTTTTAAAGAACAGAATTTTAAGAGCATAAAAAGAAAGGAGGGGAAGGGGGAAAAGAAATATGGTAATACCATTAAAACTACCTAGTTTTTATTTTAGCATGAGCTTTGGTGAATACAAACCCACTTCTGCAGATGCAGTAACAAGCAGTGTTAAGGCCTCAGGCATAAAATATATTTATACAGCTGTTGGAGTGGGGAAGAATGTAACAGAATCCAGAAAGATGTAAAACATGCCTCTTGCCCTAAATTTTCAAAGGGCAGGGTATAGTGATACAGGTTTTTCAGATCTTTACAGTGGTGATCTAATGTTGATGTATAAAAACAATAAATGTGCTTACCAAAAGTCAGTTTCCCTGGTTTCAAAACTTTTTCTGAGAATGGAACATTGGTTCTTACCTGCTATACGTCCGTTTCCAGCGGAGAAGGTTCGATCCTCCTTAGAATTGGGTTGCTCCTCCCATGAGCTCCTAGAGGCAGGGACATAATTAAAATAACAAAAGGACCCCCCCCCCGCTTCCTCCTGGGAGGGGCGACCCAGGAGGTCCAGTTGTTATCCAGCCTAGGAAAATAGCAGGCTGAGGCCAGAGGCAAAAAAATTGTTAATAAGAGCCCATACTCCTGTGATCACCTGAGCAGTGAGCTCTTGTAGCTGAAATATTGGCAAGGGAGGCAGCGCACAACTCCCGGTGTCTTTAAGCAGCACCACGGGCGGGAAGGAGGATCAAACCTTCTCTGCTGGAAACGGAGATATACCAGGTAAGAACCAACATTCTTTTTCCCAGCGGAGAAGGTGAGATCCTCCTTAGAATTGGGATTTACCAAAGCCCTCCCTTATTCAAGGTGTGTGTGTGCTGTGAAGGGGGAGATGGCGGAAGGATGTGCTGAAGGACCCTCCTGCCAAATGCAGCCTCAGCTGACTGGTAGAGGTCAAACTTATAGTGTTTGACAAAGGTGGAGGGTGTCTTCCAAGTAGCAGCCCTGCAGATCTTGGCCAGTGGGGCTCTAGTAGCCCAGGCTGCTGAGGTGGCCGTGCTCCTGGCTGAGTGAGCGGAAGGTCCAGATTCTTGTAGCAGGCCGCAATGCACTCTCTGATCCATCTAGCCAGCGTCAAAGGAGACACCTTTCTTCCTTTCCTCGCTAGGCTGTAAGAGATGAAGAGGGCCTCCGAGGATCTGAATGGTCTTGTCCTCTTGAGGTGTATCTTGATCGATCTGCGGACATCAAGGGTGTGCCAGATCCTCTCTAGCTCAGTCGCCGGGCGAGGGCAAAAGGATAGCAAGATGATGTCTTGGGATGTGTGGAACGCCGAATTGACCCTGGGTATGAAGGTGGGGTCTGTGCGTAATAGGACGGAGGCAGGTCTGAAGATGCAGATGTTGTCGTTAACTGATAAGACACAGAGCTTGGATACTCTGCGGGCTGAGGTGATGGTGGTTAAGAAGAGCACTTTCCATGACAGGTGCTTGAGGGAGGCCTCTTTCAGTGGCTCAAAGGGGCGAATTGTGAGAGCCTTGAGCACGGTGTATAGGTCGCATGACTGAAATCTGTTGACGCGTGGGAGGGGCCATCTTCGGCCCTTTCCTCTGCATGAAAGGGCTCCATGGAGCCCTTTCACGCAGAGGAAAGGGAAGCCGGGATGGAAGAGGGCTGGGAGGAGGAGCCAGATGCACACGCCTCTGTCTCCTTCTCCCAGGTGCCATTTTCTGGCTTCCCGCTGTCCGAAAATGGCAGGGAGGAGTTCTCGCTCGCCCCGTGCCTGGCAAAATGGTGTTGCGTGCCACCCGTGGCACACATGCCATAGGTTTGCCACCACGGTGCTAGGAGCAAGGCAGGAAAAAAACTGGACTTCGTGGGTCACCCCTTCCAGGAGGCAGGGGGGTCCTTTTGTTATTTTAATTATGTCCCTGCCTCTAGGAGCTCATGGGAGGGGCAACCCAATTCTAAGGAGGATCTCACCTTCTCCGCTGGGAAAGATTCCTTTTCTTATATGTGCAGTAGCAAGGGCTCTCTATTAATATATGTAGTGTGCCTTTAAATCCTTTCCTTGTTCATAACTCTGCTAATGGACTGGAATTTGTGAATTTAATTCAATTCAGCTGTTTCTCTTTCTAATCTTGTTTTGTAATTCCTTCTTGAAGGATCACAACCTTACCTTCAAAGAAGGTTGAAACGTTCTGCAACTGGTTTTTGGGTACTGCCATTACTAATGTCAGATTTGTGTCTATTAATCCCCTTGCACAGACATTTAATAGAGTGCTGAATTGCTTTAAACTGAACAGTTTTAAATCGCCTTTTATCTTTTAAATTGCTTTTTATATTTTAACTATGTCTTTAAATTGTTTTAATATTGTGCATAGGCTAATTCACTTTTTGTACATATTTAGCTGCATTGTTCTTGTTTTAAATTGTAAACTGCCTTGAGTCCCAGTTTTGGGGGAAAGGCAGGATATACATAAACATAACAACAGCAACAGCTAACACCTTTCTGTGTCCTACCTGAAGAGAGCTTGGGAATTACCAGTATACTGTGGACACAGGGAAGTTGATGCAGTCTTCTTGCATTTGACTCCCTCCCTTCACTCACCATGAGTTCTTGTTGACCTCACTTGTCTTTATATAAAGTCTCTATTTCCTGTAACTAATTGTATGAGCAGCATATTATCTTTCACAAAACGTCTACATCATAACAAATTTAAAAAAAAACCAATTGCAAGCATAAAGGAAACAATCTTGAGTAGGAAATGTATCTTCTTGACAGCCCTACATTCAAATGCAATTATCACTTATTTGTCTCCCGTTTTATTTTTATTTTTTAAAACTCCTATATTTTAAGGGCAATGACACCATTTTTAAGACCTCATCAGTAATGATGTCTTTTAAAAAAAGTATTCACTGAGACACAATAAGTTTAGCTTTTAACAAGTACATGTAAGTATACAGTAATTCCTACATTTACCCAAGGTAATATGGGTCTTAGTGAGAAAGTAAAAATTTTTTGGAAGCATTAAAGTTGATTGACATTGCAGTCCTAAGTAGACTTAGGTAGAAGGCAAGTCCCAAAATATCACTTGCACTTAACTGGAACTATGTTCAGATGCATTTAGATGCACTTCCTTTTGTAGATCAATCCTAATGATTTCTCTAAGCTCAAGTTCAAGATGTAACTGACATTAACTTACACAACACAGAACATGAGTCCCCATCCAGTCTCATATTTAATACAATATCACTATTTGTTCCAAGCTATATTAAAGGCAGCACTGGTGGTTTAAAGCATATAGTGCCCTGTGGGGACTAAGCAACAGATGAAGGTATATTTATATGGTATTTATTACTAAAATGGAATGATTATATTTGGTTTCATCTCCACAGTTCACAGTAACAGCAAGGGTTCTCATATATTATCCAGGTATACAAAATATCAACTACAGCAGAGATCAGATTACCCTTCATTGTCTTTATGAATTGCAGAATGCTATTGGCCTATATACATACCATGTATAATCTTTTAATGAATTTTAATGTTTTTAATTATTAATAGTTTACCCTGATAAATTGTTTAATAGTTTTTAGATAACTTTATATTTATACTTTTATCAAATTGTTTGTATAGTTTTTAATCTGTATTGTTTTAGGTATGTTGATAGTTGCCTTTAGTCCCATTATTGGGAAGAAGGCAGGATATAAATGAGTAAAATAATAATACCATCACTACTTTCAGTAGAAGCAGAACCAAGGGCATGATTAACAGCTTTAAACCCTCATCTCACATCACATTTTTTTCTTACTGGTCTCACTTTTTGTGGAACTTATTCAAACTCCTATACTTTTCAACATACCTAGTATCAGCTTATAGCAAAAATCTGTAACTGAGGCCTTGACATTAAACTGAGCAGTTATAGCAGTTGTGCAATTAAGAGTTGCAACTCAGGATATGGCATGTTTAGCTCATATATCAAAGCCTGACAGCCATATATAAGACTTTATTCTGCAGGATCCCCAGTGGGATTTTTCCACTCAATCACATCAACTCTGCCACCCTCCATCACCCTTTTAAAATCCAGATTCAGGAAGGACAGTCTTGAAACTTCTTTCTTGGGATGCCATACACAGTACTGCAACTACTGTCTTATTGTGCATTCAAGATTCTCAACAGAAACTCAGAAATGAAGGCGCAACAAAGCCTATCACAGGCAACTAGGAGCTATAGCCGAGCTCGTCATGACATGAACATAATTGCTGAATTACACTGGGGCTACTTGGCCCTGATGTCATAAAATGACAAGGCTGTTCCTTGCCAAGGAGCTGATATTTATTTGAATATCTGATACTTTATGCCCAAAACTATACAGATAGGTTGCAGTTGTTTCACATTCTGAAGTGTTAGCAATCTGACCTCTGCCTTGTAAATGGATAGCCACAATTTTATTTGCATGTGTAAAAGGAGGAGATATCATTTTTATTTATACAGGAGAGTCCAAGTTAGATTAACATATATTAGAAATGCTTTATGAAATTGCAGTCCTGTACATTTCATGCATCGGTGGGAAGATTTGTAGGTCAGTTTGTTTCCAGGCACAATTCAAGGAACTGGTTATAACCTATAAAGCCCTATATGGCTCAGGTCCAGGCTATTTGACAGACCCCCTGTAAGAGCCAGCCAGATCTCTGAAATCATCAGGAGAGGCTCTTGTCTCAGTTTGACTATCATCACAACCACGACTGAGAGAGGGCCTTCTCAGTGGCTGCCCCTAGAACTTGGAACTCCCTTCCCAGGGAGGCCGAAACGGTCCCCTCCTTTATGTCCTTCCTGCAGCAGGCTAAAACCTTTTTATTCAGACAGGCTTTTAAAATAGAAAAAAATTAACAAACTTGCTAGAGGATGCTGTACTGTTTTAACTGAACCGCTTTAAAGCGCATTTTTATCTGTTTAATTGCATTTTATTTTATTGTTGTCTTGTTTTAAGACTGCAAATAGTTTAATTCCATTTTAATGCTCACTTTTGTGTATCTGTAACTGTATTATTCTTTTAGACTGTGAGCTGCTTTGAGTTCCAATTCTAGGGGGAAAGCAGGATAGAAATATGCATGCCACCACCACCACCAATAATAGTGAGGAGCAACCCTTCTGGAGACCAATGTTTTTAAAAGGATGTGTAACAGTAGAGTTGCTTCAGAACTACTGTGATGAGAACAATCAGTTCACCTAAAACTAAAAACCTCTGCATTGTCACTTTGTGAGTGTCTAGTAGGTTACCTCCTCCCAGCAATAAAGCTACTCTCAGCAGAAGCAGAACTATGCACAGAGGCCTAAACAAGAGTATACCAGTGGGTACTCTGAGATAAATCTCTTAATCGTACAATGAATGGGCTACTGGACCACAGCTCATCAGAGAGAGACATAACAAATACACGATACATAAGTTAATGTATACACTATACATGGTTATGACTCTGAAGAGAAGTTGGTCATCTCAGTTTTGCAGGTTTGAAGCCAGAGGATTTTTTAAATGCTAAGCTCACACTGATGTAACATATACCAGATAACATTCCCCACTCCTGACAAAGAAAGAAAGAAAGAAAGAAAGGACTATGAAAACTATGCTCATGCTTAGTACAGTATTAGTTTGAACAGTATTAGCATAAGGGTGCTTCCCCTAAATAGGGATTACAACATAGCACTTTCATAGTAGTTGGTACCTGTTCCACAAGATACTTTTCCCCCACTACACCTCTACAATCAGTTTCTGTGGATATTCTGGTGATATTGCTATCTCACACACAACTCACTGAAATCAAACAGTGAAGTGTTCATCCTCTAAAATAGGACTAAAGTTCTAATCTTACACAGGGATAAAGCCACTTTAATGCAATAGGGTTTACTCCTGAGTAGACATCCGTAGGAATATGCTTTTATGCATGCATCATACTCTCTGGATATTTTTTAAAGACTTAAACAATCACTACTCTATTCAACCAAAGATTTATTTTATTTGACCAGATAGATGACTTCCCTTAGAATAAAGCTTCCTATTTATGAAGACCATAACAACCTTTTTACAGAAGTACAGCATTGGTCTAAATTAATGTCTAAACTAAGAGTTAAGGAGCATATGATGCTGCAAATCTTACCAATGGTTTATCTCATGCACACGATAGATAGATAGACAGACAGACAGATAGATAGATGCAAAGCAAACCTCCAGGAATGCTCAATAAGTTGAGAGTATAACAATTATATAGTTTTCAGAATGCCTTGGCAAAAAGAAGGTATACAAATGCAAGCAATAGTTATCTTTAATAACAAATGGGAGAAATGACATATATATTTCTGCAGGTAGGCTTGTGCAAAATTAAATAAATCATACCAATGATTAAGGATCTACTAAAAAAAATGAATCATACCCATGTTTGCTTAGCTATCAGCCTCATAAAGCTTATAAAAGACAAACTTTTAATCTGCTTGTGTCGCAAAAGTCTGTTTACAAGATAAGAGTTTTAAAAAAGTAAGAGTTTTCTGACATTCTTAAAGACTTACAAGTTTTATTTGGCATAGGGTTTCGGACTGTAATATCTGATGAAAGTGGGTTGCAGTCTACAAAAGCATCTGCCGAATAAAACTTGCTAATCTTTCAAGGTGTCACAAGGCTCTTTGTTGTTAATTCTCAACACGTTCCTTATGCAGACAGATGAAGCATTTTACACACACACTCTCCCATACCATTCACAGGCTGGAAGTTTTCCATAAGTTTCAGAAGCTGGGAAATAACGGTTTCCAGCACAGAACAGTGAACACTATTAAAGATTTTTGTGTGGCAATATCAGAGGGAGGCAAAGGAGGAAAAGAGGATGAAGAGGAAAGACACATGTACCAAACAAATCACAGCAGAGTTTACATCATTATGCAGCCGCTCTCTCCAAGCATTCATTCCCTTGACACTAAGATTGTGAAATAAAGCTTCTTCCAATAGGGCCAAAGGTTTAGAAAGAGAAAAGAAAAATAACTGGCAGGGAAGAGGAAGAGAAAGGGAGTTCCTTCCACCTGCTTTAATTTACAGATTGAGGCCTGTTACAGACTGCCGAAATAAAGCTGCTTCGGGTCTCTTTGGAGGTATGCTGTTTAAATGATGCATGCATCCTAAGAATCCGGAAGCTGCACCAAAACTGCACTCCAGTGCTTAGGAATGGAGTGTGGCTTTGGCACGACCTCCGGACTCTAAGGACCCATGCATCATTTAAATAGCATACCTCCAAAGAGACCCGAAGCAGCTTTATTTTGGCAGTCTGTAACAGGCCTGAGTCTCCCTTATCTGTAATTCCAAAATATTAAATACTCCAAATACCAAAAGTTTTTTCATGGGTGGCTGAAATAGTGACACCTTTGCTTTCTTTCAACTTTGTTTCATGCACAAAATTATTACAAATATTGTGTATAAAATTACCTTTTGGCCATGTGTATATGAAACATAAATGATTTTCGTATTTAGACTTGGGCCCCATTTCCAAGATATCACATATACAAGAGCCAATGTGGTGTAGAGGTTTGGATGTTGGATCATGACTCGGGAGACCAGGGTTCAAATGCCTGCTTGAGCATGAAAACCCACAGGCTGACAAGTCATGCTCTCTCAGCCTCTGAGGATGGCAATTATAAGCTCCCTCTGAAGAAATGTGCCAAGAAAATCCCATCATAGGTTCACCATAAGTCAAACATGACTTGGAGGCATACAACAACAATAGAAGCAAGTGCGAATAATCTAAAAATCCAAAAATATCTGAAATCCCCAAACTTTCTGGCCCCAAGCATTTTGGATAAGGAGCCAGAATGGTGTAGTGGTCTGAGTGTTGGGCTGTGACTCTGGAGATCAAAACTACCTTGTAGCAACTTAGAGACTAACTGAAAGAAAGAAGTTGGTAGCGTGAGCTTTTGTAGACTTGCGCCTACTTACTCAGATGCATTTACTGGAGCGGTAAGCCCAAAACCAGGCAACTAAATGCATCTAAGGAAGTAGGATCAAGTCCATGAAAGCTCACACTACCAACTTGTTTCTTTCATAGTCTCAAAGGTGCTACAAGATCCCTTTGCACCCTGATTTCCCAGACTAACATGGCTGTATCTTTGAATTCTACCACTAGAGACCAGGGTTTGATTCCCTGGTGGATGGCAACAACAACAACAACAACAACAACAAAACACTGGGTGACCTTGGGTGAGTCACACTCTCTCAGCCTGAGTGATTTTGCAAGGGCAACCCCCCCCCCGGTGAAGAAACTTGCTACGAAAACCCTCTCACAGGGTTGCCATAAGTCAGACTCAACTTGGAGGCACCTAACAACAACAAGAAGAAACCCTCTCAGCCCACGGAAAACAAAGAGGTAACTTGTGGCAGGTCACACATTCTCAGCCTCAGAGGAGGGCAAGGGCAACCCCCCTCTGAAGAAACTTGCCAAGAAAAACCCTCTCATAATAGGGTCGCCATAAGTTAAACACAACTTGGAAACATTCAACAACAACAAGAACAAAAAAGCCTATATTCCTTATACTGTACATTATTGTCTCATTGTATTCTTTCTATCAGTGGTCCCTTAACTGTGCCCTTTGAAAGATTTTTGGACTTCATCTCCCAGAAGCCTCAGCCATGTTGGCTAGTAGCCTGGGATTCTGGGAGCTGAAGTCCACAATCCAAATCGCATGAGTGTTATCTGATGTTGTTTTAAGTTGTCTGCCCTATTTTATTGAATGCTAACATGAATTAATGTGTATTATTTAATTATTTGTGTAGAATGTACGGCGTAGGCAGATTTATTTTATCTATTTTAATTGTACGTACAGCGCTGTGTAAATTTACTGCGCTATACAGTATAACTAAAGCTTAGTAATAATAGTAATAATAATAATCATCATCATCCCTTAAAGAGCACAGTTTGGGGACCACTGCTTTCTATTATACTTTGGCTTTGGTCCAAAACACACTGCAGAAACCATCCATTTTGAGACCACTTTAACTGCCTTGGTTGAATGCAAGGGGATTCTAGGAGTTGTAGTTCTGTGAGACATGTAGCCTCTTTGGTCAGAGAGCTCTGAGGCCATAATAAACTACAACTCCCAGGATCCCCTAGCACTGAGCCAGGGCAGTTTAAAGTGAAGTGGACCATTTCTGTGGTGTGTTTGGGACCCTAGAGGTGTGGACACTAGCCCAGCTTGACCACTGAAACCCAAGGCTGGAGGTGTATGTGTATGTGTATGTATGACCTTGGGCAAGTCACACTCTCTCAGCCTCAGAGGAAACCCCAAAGGCAAACCACTCTGGGCAAGACAACCAAAACAAGGCCAGTCGTCCTTTCTCCATGGGAGGCAGCCTGGCCTGAGCAAAGGAGGCGCTTCTGGAAAGGACACAGCAAAGAGGAGGGAAGAGGGACACACACACACAAAAGAGAGCCTGGGGGGAGAGTGCAATGCTGCCCCTTCCCAAAGGAAGCCCAGCCCGCCTTGTAAGGGTCAACTGGAGCTGCCCTGAACCTGGCCAAGACCGGCTAACCCGCTTACTCCTAAGCCCCAGAGAGAGAGAGAGAGAGAGGAGGAGGAGGAGGAGGGATGCAGATGGAGCTTCCTTGGCCCAGCAGGCCCCAGACCAAAGGAGGCCGAAGGGAGGGAAGGAAAGGAGGAGGGTGACTGCAAGGAGGGAGGGAAGGAGGCCCCCCTGGCCAGGCTTCCTAGGCCTCAGGCCCTGCGGCCCCTTGGAGAGGGCAGCCTGCCTCTTGCTCCTGACTCAGAGAGGCCCAAAGGGAGGCCAGTGCCCAGGGAAACCCCAGCCTCTCCATCTGAGACTCCATTTTGAGTCCCTGAGACCCCTTTGGGCCCCTCTCCTGGAGAGCAGCCGAGGGAAGGTCCTGGGAAACAAGGAGGAAGAAGAGGAGGAGGAGGAGGAAGAGAGGGAGGAAGACCCCCCTCTAATCCCAGCCAGCCTGGGAGTCTCCAAGCTGCCACTCACCGCTCTCGATCTCGTTGCCCTTCTTGGCGGTGGCGGCGTTGCCCATGTCCCTGGGTCCCTCTGTCCAGCAGCAGGGAAGGGAAGGAAGGGCAGGGAGAGCGAGGGGGGGAGAAGGTGGTCCCCGGGGAAGGCGCTCCGAGGAGGGGCCTCTCCCTTTGCGCCTTCTCTGGGCTGCTCCGGCTCCGGCTCCTGCGCTCGCCTCTGCTGCTGAGTTGGGGCTCTCGGCTGGGCTGCTTCACACAACACACACCGACACACAACACACACACACACACACACACAGCGGAAATGACGGCCGCCCCAAGCGCCTCCTTCCCCAGCACCCAAGCCTCCTCCTCCTCCTCCTCCTCCTCCTCCTGGCTGCCTCTAATGCGCCCAAAGCTCCCCAGCAGCATCCAGAGGGAGAGGACACTGCCTCTGGCTGCGCAAGGATTCCAGGAAGGGCTTGGTTGGGAGGCTGCAGGGTCTTTCTCCCTCTCTGGCGTTCGAGACACAATGGATCTCCAAGGCAAGGAGCCTCAGCCCCACGTCCTCCTTTTCCAGGGCGCCTCCTCCATTGCAGGCTTCTGTCCAGGAGGGATCCATTTAGAGCATGGCCAGGACACGTCCTCCATTTCAAGCTTCTCTCCAGGAGGCATTGCAACATGCCCTCCTTCTGGAGCATGGCCAGGGTGACCAGACCTCCTGCTTTTCCAGGACACGTCCTCCATTGCAGCCTTCTGTCCAGGGGGGATCGCAAAATGTCCTCCATTTGGAGTAGGACATGTTCTCCATTTCAAGCTTGTGTCCAGGAGGGATTCCAAAATGTCCTCCATTTCCAGCAGGACCAGGACACGCCCTCCAGTTCAAGCTTCTCTCCAGAGTAATGGCAAAATGTCCTCCATTTGGAGCATTACCAGGGTGACCAGATCTCCTCCTTTTCCAGGACACGTCCTCTATTACAACTATCTGTCCGGGGAGGATTCCAAAATGTCCTCCATTTCTAACATGACCAGGACACGTCCTCCACTTCAGCCTTCTGTCCAGCAAGGATCCCAAAGTGTCCTCAGGGTGTGTTTGCAAAGTGGCAATGCCCAGCTTGCCCGGGAGAAAAGAAATCCATTGATGCCCTTCAGTGTGGTGTTGTTGTGTGCCTTCAAGCCCTTTCCAACTTATGGCAACCCTATCGCAGGGTTTTCTTGGCAGAATTTGTTCAGAGGGGGTTTGCCATTGCCTTCCTCTGGGGCTGAGAGAGTGTGACTTGCCCAAGGTCACCCAGTGGGTTTCATGGCTGAGCCAGGATTCAAAACCCTGTTCTCCAAAGTCGGTATCCAACTCTCAAACCACAATGGCACAGTGACTCCCCATATTAGTTCAGTTTATATGCAGTGGCATTGTGTCTCTTCTTGCTGCAGTGCATCCATGTGCTTGGATGAGAGAGGAACTGAATGCGTACAAAAGGAGTCGAGAATTAATCCAGACATTCTTGGTGGTTAGCTATATGACCAATGTGGGAAATGGGGTTCACCTTAATCTAGATGGGGAGGCACTTGGGGACAGTTAGTGGGTTTGGGCATGCTTCAGCTTTGGCTGTTGCACCAACCATGGCCTTTCCTGGTGAAGGTGAATCTTGGCACAACAGCACTTCCCTTCAGGCCAGAGTAAATGAATGTTGGTTTTGAGAAGAGCCCTAGAAACCTCAGGAGATGTAGAGCTCAGCATTCATTAAGTGTTAAATGAAAAACAAAATGGCAGGGCTTACCCATCAGGGAGAGAGCCCAAACCCCACCATTTATTTTTATTAATGCCAACTGTGCAAACTTCCAAGTCTTCCAGACATATTTATTAGATCATATAAAAAGGTAAAAGGGAGTGCAAAAACCGGGGCAGATTTTATCAAGGCAGGGGGAGAGCTAAAATTAAATTCAGCTCCAAGATGCAGACTGAGGTCTCTTCCAGACTGAGCTAAAGAGGTTTGGGGTCTGATCTGCATTGCAGAAAGAATGCAGTTTGATACTGTTTTAACTGCCATGGGTATGGAATTCTGGGATTTGTAGTTTCATGAGATAGTTAGCCTTCTCTTTTAGGAAGTTATGGTACCACAACAAACTACAGATCTCAGGACTCCATAAAATAGAGACATGAGGATTAAAGCAGTGTTAAACTGCATTATTTTAAGATTGTAAGCCTGAGGGCAGTGAACTGTCTTATTAAAATAATAATTGTAAGCTGCTCTGATAGCTTTTAGGGTTGAAGAGTGGGGTATAAATACCATAATACTGTAATAAAAAGTTATTTCTGCAGTGCCAAATAGACCAGAGTCCTTGGGATGTAACTCCTTGAGTTGGGTGTTTTTTGTTGCCTCTGCATCCAATCATTGTATTCTTTTGGAGAGAACACATTTGTTTGTAGTGATTTCTTGGATCTGCACCAGGACTCTTTCAAATGTTTGTTCTTTAAAAAAAAAAAAAAGCTGGAGCCTGATTCACTGAAGCGATCCTATGGTTTGTACGAGGAGCTTTTTCCTCTTATTTGTTTTTTTAAATAGTAGTGCAAAAATGCTATTTCACTGATGCACTATAGCAATATAACTCTATTATTTTATTAAAGGAAGAGAAGAGAGAGAGACCCTAAGGGGGTGTGCTCCCCAAACACCTGGTTTTGACAGAAACAGGCTTTGGTGTTATCTGCATCCCTTTAAAATGCTGGAGGTGAGCAGAAGAAGAGATGGTGTGAGTGGTGTGAGGCTCAGTGGGAGGAGAAAGGAGGCTTCAGGTCAGTTTCTAAATTAAACTGTGCCTGATGAACAGTTTTGGAAAACCCAAAGCACTTGGGGGGTATCGGTACTGAATATACATATAGTTCAGTGACTTCTAATTCATTTCTGCTTTGGATTATGGATGCAAGCATTTACAGAGCTGAAAAGTTAGATTGTAAGCCTGAGGGCAGGGAAATATCTAATTAACAATTTGTAAGCTGCTCTGATAGCCTTTTGGCTGAAGTGTGGTTATAAATAATAATAATAATAATAATAATAATAAGGACATTGATATCTGAAGTATTGTCTCTGTCTGCAAGAAGCTTTCCACATTCTTTTTAAAAGGATCTCTGAGGCACATATGGTGAGCATGGAGTAGGTCCCTGTTAGTAGCAATGCCAAGGTTATTGATCACCTTACTACATTTTAAAAAGTGCATTAAGGTATAATTTTATTTTAAAAATAATAAGATACCCCTTCTAATGATGAAAGCCATTTCCCCCTTTTCTTTCCCTGTAAAGGTTAATGTTTATGTTACAAAATGTTTCATTGTTTTGTGCCTTCAAGTTGTTTCCACCTTATGGCAACCCTTCAAGTCATTTCTAGGTTTTTCTTGGCAAGTTTTGTCCAGAGAGGATTTGCCATTGCCCTCCTCTGGGACCGAGAGAGTGTGACTTGTCTCTGGCCACCTAGTGGTTATCCATGGGCTGAGTGGGGATTTGAATCCTGGTCTCCCAGAGTCCTAGTCCAACACTCAAACCGCTGCAGCATATTGACTCAACATTGTAACAACACGTTATGTAACAAAATATTTCTTCATGTTTTGGGAATTATAACAGCGGGAGAGTAGCTTTGTTTGTCTGTTGTAGGCACCTTAGCTTTTGTGGACTCAAGTCCACTTAATCAGATGCATGAAGTGCTATGTACATACACACATACACAAATATACAGCCAGAGATGCTGGCTTGGAAAACAGTGAGATCAGAAATAAATGTACAAAGTGTGCTATAGATAACTCCATATTAATAGGAGCCTTTTACAAAACATTTTCTGGTTGATTATTGAAATCCTTGTTCTGGTTAATTGATTATCATATATAGCATGATTAAGCTATTAAGAAAATGGTCCATGGTTGTTCTTGTTGCTCTTTTTCTTCTTGCAAAATCCCAAATACAAATAAATAAATAAATAATGTACAAAAGCTTTACTGGTGAAGGGGGGGGGGATTGAAATCCTTCATGTTCATATATGAGAATAAAATAAGCAAAGATTTATACCCTAGCCAGCATGATGTAGTGGTTTGACTGTTGGACTACAACTCTAGAGACCAGGGTTCAATTGCCAGCTCAGCTATGAAACCCACTGGGTGACCATGGGCAAGCCACACGCTCCCAGCCTCAGGGGAAGGCAATGGCACACCTCCCTTGAACAAATTTTGCCAAGAAAACTTCACGATAGAGTTGCCATAAGTCGGAAAGGACTTGAAGGCGCACAACAACAACATGTACATACCCCCGTTCATGCATCCCATTCATATACTCGTTTATGTTCATATGTGCATACATACACACCACATCCTGAAATTAGAAAGTGATGAACATGAGGGGCTGACTGAGCTGTGGTGTGGTGGAGCTTTCCTCTAGCCATACTTGTGTGAGAAGCTGGCTTTTCCCTGTCCAACATTCTGAATTACCCAGAAATGACTGTGGGCACAGCAGCCATGCAGAAAGAAACAGGCTGCCCAGAGCCAACAGATACTGTATCTCTGCCTTCAGTTGCTACTGCTGCACAATCCTGGAAAAAGTATAACTGCTAGCCTACGGCAACAGCAGAGTCCTCCGACGGCCATTCCAGCAGTGTGCAAATGCATGTTTTGATGTTTACAAAATTATTTCCAGTGTGTAAAATAAACACACATCTCAATGCTGCCTGAGGGGAATGCAACGGAGGGACCTTTGCAGAAAACATGTCATTGAGAAACAGGTTAAACATCTCCCTCTATTCCACCATCCAAAATTGCAGCATTTATAGGCTACTTGTCACTTCTAAAAGGAAAACTTAGAATTTCATTATACATATTGGTATATAAAAATATTTGCTTCTGAAGTACATTCAGAAGTACATCTGCATGGCCAAGATACTCCAGGTACAGCCTAGAGTATTCTGGCCCTGAAGTTATTTCCTCCCTTATCTGGGACCCTCTGTTCCAACACTGGGCAGCTGTTCACATGTGCGTGCCTCACTGTGATGCCCAGCATAGGACTACCACTGCAGGTCACTTTGTTCTGAGGTCTGAACATGGCACCCAGTGTTGATCACATGGCTGGGTACCACAATAAAATTATACTGAGAGCTCCTTTCCAAATAATAGCCACAATGACTTATTCTAAACAGTCTACTACTAGAAAAGGGTCCCAGTCATTCACCAGAGATCTTATAGTTGATGGCTTATTTGGATAGCCTTCTCTGTCAATTTCTTACTGTCTGTCTTAGCTAGTATTTTTTTCAGAGAATTTCCACTATGCTGAGTTGATCTTACATCTAGTAAACATCCACAGGATCATAACATATAACTTTGCTTAGATAAGAAATAAAATCTAGTATGTATATGGGACTTTCTTCCTGATAGTAAGTCTGGTTTAGAATTCAGCCTTGGCATTTTGGAAAACCCAAGATATAATAATAATAATAATTTGTTTTATTTATATACCGCTATTCCAAAGATCATAGCGGTGAACAGCAAGTAAGCTAATTAGCAAGTAAGCTAATTTGCCCCCATCAGTCTGGGTACTCATTTTAGCGACCTCGGAAGGATGCAAGCCTGAGTCGAGCTTGGGCCCTTTTGCTGGTCTTGAACTCGCAACCTTGTGGTTTTGAGTGAATGGCTGCAGTACAGGCATTTAACCACTGCGCCATCAGAGCGTTAAGAATATATATTTTATTATGGCATCACTAATCATATATTTTGCAACATAATCTGGACTAAGAATTGTGCATATTCATTGGCTGGAATTGCTTTTTTTTTCCTTTTTATTTTTTTGGAGAACATAGTGTGAAGATGCTGACCTGGGCATGGCAGAGGGGATCACAAAAAACACATAAGACACGAGTAGAGAGAAAAGGGTACAACTTTATTGGCTGAAGCTGAGTGTTGGGATGGTATGAGGCACATACTTAAGTAAAGGGATCACCTTTTGGTTTCGTCCACACTGCAGAAATAATCCAGTTTCATACTACTATAACTGTCATGGCTGAATGCTATGGCATTCTGGGAATTGTAGTTTGTTGTGGCACCAAAGGTGGCTAAATGTCTCACAAAACTACAGTTCCCAGAATTCCATATCACAGTCTGAGCCACGGTAGTTAAAGTGGTGCAAACCAGATTATTTCTGCAGTGCAGATGCAGCTTCCCTTATCTGATATGCCTGGGACCCAAAGTGTTTTGAATTTTGGTCCCCCCCCCCCGGCCCCGATTTTGGAATATTTGCATATACATAATGAGTTATCTTGGAGATGAGACTCAAGTCTAAACAAGAAATGCATTTCTCTTTTTTATATACCTTATATGTATAGTCTGAAGATAATTTTATACATAATACTTTAAATAATTGTGCACATGAAACAAGGTTTTTGTACACTGAACCATCAGAAAGCAAAGTTGTCACTATCTTAGCCACCCATGTGGACAATTTTGGATTTTGGAATATTTTAGATTTCAAAATTCTGGATAACTGAAGACTCAACCTGACCGTCATCCATTAAGTTCATTCCCCCAGGCCACAAAGTGAAGCTGGTCCTTAGCCCCCAAGCTGGGCTTACCTGAATTGTCCACTGAGCTTGCTTGCACCCCTGCCCCAATTGAAAATGAAAGGACCCAAAGAATCTGGATCTTAGCTGATGCCACACAAGAGAAGTTTATGACAAAAACCAGACGAATAACATCAACAGAGAATACAATCAACACAAGGTGAGAGTGTGGGAAGGACACTCAAGCCCAAGTGCAGAAGGAGTCCATGCTTTTATCCCTCTCTGCTGGATCTAAGTGAAGCTTCTGCTTCCAAAAGTCCCTGCCACACTTAACTGTCCTCCCCAGAAGCCTGTGAAAAGAACAAGCAGGCTTTTGAGAAAGAGACAAACCCACTAAAGATCCTTCTGAAGCCATGCTGAAACCCTCAAATGGGCTTTTATGAAGAGTCAGAATCCCTCAGTCTTCCCACTCCCCCACCATCACTACATCTTCTCCATGAAATTCCTTCCAAAACATCTTCATTTATTTAGACATAACTGTTTGGTGATGTATAACAATTTCATTATAGTACCATATCCTTCATGTACTGTATTTTTTTTTCCTTTTAATCTCAAGCACACTGTGGTGGTTTGAGTGCTGGACTATGACTCAAGACCAGGGTTCATTTCCTAGCCTGGTCATGAAACCCACTGGGTGACCTTGTGCAAGTCATATGCTCTCAGGGGAAGGCAATGGCAAACCTCCTCTGAATAAATCCTGCCAAGAAAACCCTATGACAGGGTTGTCTTAGGGTCAGCATAAGTTAGAAATGATTTGAGAGAACACAACAAGAACAACAGCAATATGTACAGTAGTCATGTTTATCACCACTCTGGTTTATATTCTCTTTTAATATGTTTTTGTGTCCACATATTATATTCCCAGATATCTTTTCCATAGTTTAGTGAACTTAACTGTCACTTCCCAAATGCTGGGAACTTTCTGACATGATAAGGAAGAACCATTGGATTGGATTGTAGTTTCACTCACTAAAATTCAGCCATATCTTATGAAAGTAAATTTGGGACCAAATTTTGCTTTAACCAAGTTATTGAGGTATCATATTAATTATCCAGCATTGTGTTGATGAGGTGCCTTTTTGATAATGTATTAACATTTTCTTTAAATGTTTAAAGAACATTTCCAAAGGCTGCTGGAATAGCAAGGATTTCCTAGATATTATTTTCTTTCCTCTTCATTTTCCACAAGCCTCCTTCTGTTCCCAACAGTAGTGCCACTCTCCCCAATCCAGGGATGGGCAACTGCAAACAGGGCAAGAACCATTTTCCCTTCCTTCCTGCAGCTGCACTTTCCACAATGCCCAAGATGATGTGATGTTATTTCTGCCTGCCATTTGGGCCAATTTTGGGGCAGTGTTTTTCTATTTTTTCCTCTGTTTCGGAGAGGCTGGGAAGAGTTGTATTTTTGTGTGGTTTAAGAGATTTAGGATAGTTTGGGGCCAAAAAATATCACCCCCAGACCAGACCAATTTTTAAAAATTAAATTTGAGGGGGGGGGAATCAAGTGGGTTTGAAGGGCTTATCGGGAGGTCCTGTGGGTCATCCTTCTCTCAATTAATTGGTTAGATCCAAGACTTTACTTCTGAAAATGGAAGAGCTCCATTCACAGAATGCTCCTCTATCTGACTTAAGGGGATTCCTCATACTGCAATTCTCCCTGTTCAGGGAGGTTCCTGTCTCTCTGTGTAATGGACTGTAGCAGGTGCTATTGTACCCACAACTGTTGCAATTGGTAGAAACAGTCCTGATCTATCAGTCCATGTTTTCAGCTACTTTTATAATATCCCAGGACAATTGGAGGGCATCACATTACATTCTACTGTTCAACTTCCCATTCACTGTCCTGTGTTGTAAAAACTAGTAAAATTGTACAATAAGTTAACAGCTTTCGTGGGTGACTTTTCCTACAAAGGAAGAACTGATCAGAAAAGGCTTGCTTGTAGCAGTTTGCCTACTTTGTTTACCACACATTGCCCTCAATGATAAAATTCAATTATTCTTTTCTTTTGGACAAATAATGTAAGAGACAAACTGTATACATGCACATGGCTAAGTGGGAAGAAATATTCTCCTTGACATACAATATGGAACAACCTAGTGGAGCCAGAGTCAAAATCAATGGGCTAAAGATGTAAATTATTAATGCCGTCTGCCATTTAGTCTCATTTGCTAGGAAAATGGATGACAGTTTTCATTTTAACCCATGACCTGCATTTAACAGGGCTTAGGCTATTGAAGGATATATCTTCCCATTGTTTCACAGTAGAAGAGCACTCACATTAAAAGAGTGTTGTGGGATAATGGCTGTTTTACTGGGCATTAATAGGATGATTTAGATAATACCTTTCATGGATTTAAATTAAAGAGCCATTCTGCAAGCAAGCAAACAAATGTACACCAAAAACAAGCAAGTGAAAAGTTACATATACAGTATAACAAAAACCCAGAGTGAATAGTCTCCTGATAAGATCGCTTCAAAGTTTTCTCAATGAAAGAAGTGCACTTTGAGATACTGAGAAATCACTGTCCGCTTTAGCTAGTGTTTAGGTGTGTAAATCAATCCTTTCAGCTTTAGAATATGATACTTTTAAGAGAGAGAGAAAAAATCAACACATGAGTGGAAGGCTCCAGATAATGACAGAATAGACATGGGTAAATTATTTAGATTTGAGATGGAGGGCGAAAAAGGTTGGCCTGTATACAAACCATGGAGCAGCTTCCAAAAATTTGCTGATTTCTGGGCACGCCTGACCAACATTTATGTAACGGTTATACATGGGATAATTCCTCTTTTTCCAATTTAGGTTTGGGTAGAGCCATGCTGTAATGGCATTATGCTGGGAGTAGAGTTATAGTAGAGAGGCAGCATCGTGTAGTGGTCTGAGCATTGGACTAGGACTCTGGAGACCAGGGTTCGAATTCCAGCCCAGCCATGTATACCCAGTGGGTGATATTGGGCAAGTCACACTTTATCAGCCTCAGAGGATGGCACTGACAACCCCCCCCCCCCCCCGAAGAAACTTGGCAAGAAAAACCTATGATAGGTTTGCCTTAGGATTACCATAAGTCAGAAACAATTTGAAGGCACTCAACAACAACAACAACATAATTACACTACCATCACCATAGTAGAATGTCCACCATATCCAAATGTATGTTGTATCTGGGAGAGGTGGAGGAAAGATACAATACGGAAAATGGATAAAGGGCATGCATGCCCAGAATATCCCTAGTGACACAGCCATCTTCCATTGGTTAGGGGCTGTGCCAGCACAATGCAAAGTACAAAATGCAAAGTGGATATTGAAGAAGAGAACAGGTTCAGGCTCAGCATGTTACTATGCCCTTAACATATGAGAAAAATAGGAAGCAGCCTGGGCAGAACCAAGAGCCCAAGTGTTCAAGCTAAGATAAACAGACCCAGGAGATTACTAGTTTAAATCCCACTATTGGTAAATCATTTTAACTCCACCCACTCTGCTGTCTTGGAAGATAGACATATAACAAGGGAGATTTATGTGAGTAGGAGAAGGCCATATGTCCCCAGTGGAAAGCCAATGTCATTGCCCTGCATCATATCTCTATAGCAGTGGTTCTCAGCCTTCCTAATGCCTTGATCCTTTAATACAGTTCCTCATTTTGTGGTGACCCCCCAGCCAATGGTCTTGGTTCTGATGTTTTCCGATGGTCTTAGGTGACCCCTGTGAAAGGGTCGTTCAACCCCCAAAGGGGCTGCGACCCCCAGGTTGAGTAACCACTGCTCTAGAGAGAGGCATCTAGGCACCACAACCTACCATTCCAGTATTTTGCCTTACCTGCAAGGAACAGTTTTCCTTGTTCTCACACCTGTCTGTTGTTCTTTATCACAAACCCCTACATAGACCCGTGCCCTCCTCACATTCTTAGATGGTGAAAGGATTTGATCCCTTCAATGGTCAACATCTTCTCCTCATTATATTGGTTGATTTGTCATAGGAGCTTTCTTTCCTGACTCATGGAGTGTGTGGCCGGGAAGAAGAGGGATATATCTGAAAATGGAAGTATTTCCCTCATGCAAGCTAAAGCTGAGGCTAGAGGCATTACCCTCCTACTGTTGCTTCTTAGTGCAGTTCAGCTTGCATGGAGGAATGGCACCTTTCCTTTTTTTCCCCAGGAGAACACGGGCCATGAAAATAGACATTGCCCTACACACAGAGCTAGGAAGAAAAGCAGGCAGTACTTGATGGCTGTGGAAATGATGGGTTAGATCATTTCCTATGAAATGACATATGGCTCCAGAAAGCTGACTTGAATGGCTCTGTCTGATTGTCTTGGCCTCATTGACCACGCCCTGCAAACCTTCCCACCTTACAAAGGGGACATAAAAATGTGTGTTTTCCTGTGTTTGTGGCGGGGAGGGTTTTGATCGTACAAGTTGTGAGGACTGAGGCCGGACCTTGCTACTGCTGGTGTTTATACAGGAACCCCCATTTCAGCAAAGTGGAGAGATGATGGGTGTGGGCTATGAAAACATTATGTCTTCTTTCCCTCCTTGAGACACTGGCATCTTGGATTCCAGCTCATGACTGGGAAGGAGTAAATCTTAACTAATGCAGGTGGAGTGTGGCTGGACAGGTCTTGGCTGTGGTTGTGTGGCCCTTGTGGAACTCCCTCACTTGGCATACAGAGGTGCAAGGATGCCTCTGTGTCACTGAGGGCCATATGGGAGAAAGTGGTATCATATCAGCTGTAGACCAGGAAGGGAGTGAAGCCATGTAGCCACTGAGGTGGTAGAAATGGTCATTCGGGCTGCTGTGGTTGTGGGCAGTCCATCGCTCAGCAAGACTGCCCTCTTTGTAGCCTTCAGGTCTTCAACTTTCTAGATATCTCTTCTTGTCTTTCTCCTTTAAAATTTTACACTGGTGGATTCAGGGAAGTTTTGCAGCTGTGTGCAGGGGTAGCAGTAGGAGGGAGGGATTGCCAAAATTAAGAAAACCATCTTGCTCAAACAGAAAATCCTCTCCTGGTGCAAAATATCACTGAATCCTACCCTGTTGCAACTGAATTGTAACTGAATAACTGAATTGTTGATAGTTCCAAAATGTTAGCCCAGGCAATCTGGGTAGTCTTTTCCTTTTATGGAAAGCTTGGAAAGAAACGTACAGTCGGCCCTCCTTATCCATGAATTTTTTATCCACGGATTCAAGCATCCAGAGCTTGAAAATACTCCAAAAAAGTATAAATTCCAAATAGCAAACAATGATTTTCCATTTTATATAAGGGACACCATTTTGCTGTGCCATTATATTTAATGTGACTTGAGCATCCACAGATTTTGTTATCCATGGGGATAACAAGAGCCCACTGTACATATATTTGAAGACACACTATGTTTCTTAATAGCCACATTGCAAACAAATCTTCAGGAGGATTCAGATCTGGCTAGTCTTGGAAGGCCCCATTTTGAAGTGGATATCTACATCTGTCCAAATCGACCTGATTTGATTCAGGATTTATCCAACACCAAACCACACCCGCAGTGGCTACTTTGTGCCCAATGTACTGCGTAGGAAGGCAGTCTGAAGTCCCTGCAGTCCAATGCATGTATAGTGAGAAGAAAATCCCATTTCATTCAAAAGGACTTATTCCGAGGTAAACAGGCATGGTATTACAGCCTTATAGTCTAAGAAGCCAAGGCACTTTTAATTCCCAATGACTTTGTTTTGGCAACTTTTTGTTGACTTTAGTAGTCTTCTGAGCAGGTGGAAGACTCTGTTCATAAACAAAATAACCTGTAATAGACAGAGCTAAGCAAGGGCCTTTATCCTTACATGACCTCTTCAGGGACTACTTTTGTATGTTTGTCACTAGAGGGAGCTGATTTTACTTTTCAAATACTGTATATGCGAAGGGGGAAAATACATTATGAGCAAAGAGTTTGACTTTCTGGTTAATTCAGGAAAGCAAATGCTCTATCATGCTAAGAAATTCCACACATAGAGGAAAAAATACTTACTTTGGTCCTGTTGCGTGGTTTTTGTGTGCATATGTGTGTGGGGGTGTGTAAGAGACGTTTGTTTATGTGTTGCAGTTTGTTTCTTAGTTTTCACATTGCCAACTTCCTGTACCACTTCTCTGCAAATGGGCCATGTGGTAATATAATACTGTATTAGGAGAAGATACCATCTAGCGCAGCAGTTGTCCCTTTAAATCTTTGTGTTCTATTTGGTTGCCCAGGACAACTCTGGTAAACATCAGGGAACCTACATGTGGCCTTTCAAAAAGCTGGGAACTGAATCTGATGGGAAAGGTTAGGTCACTTCAGAGCTGTTTGAATCAGACTGTAAGTAGTTGCTTACTGTAGATTGCGGTGTTTTGCTGTCTGTGATACAATTTGTTTCCTACTTTGGGATCTGACTTTCAAAGTAACTGACTGACATAAAGATTGCCTTCAGAAGATACCGAGTTTATTTCCACGTAACTGATGCTAAATATAATCTGGTGTCCTGGAAATAAGTGATGCATCTAGGGAAATAGTAGGAAACATTGGGCATCTCTTGATAAAGGGAATGGCTGCTCTGTTAGCCACTTTAAGTGTATATGCTTCTGAGAAGTACCTGTGGAGAGAGCTTTGAGAGACTCTTCACAGAGTCCTGCAGTTTTCTACAGTGGTAACCATGAAAATCAATAAATCACAGCCTTTGCAATTCAATAATTCAAGCCAGGCACTGGCAGTAATTATAGAACAGAGAGGCCTGGTTGGATGAAGAGCGGATGTTCACTAGGAAGAAGAGGTGTTCAAACTTGACTTATCCAGATAAAAACTTTCATGTTCCTCATAATAATTTACTTCATGTTACAGAGTTAGAAATGGGTATACGTATATGTGTGTGTAAAGAGGTTGTGGTTGTTAATTTGATAAGTTAAACCTTTGTCAGTTGCTGAAATATTAAACCATTTGTTTACAGTGATATTTGCATGTAGGTGGGGGCAGGATTCCCAGTTCCAATAGTATCACTCTGCTATTGCTCTTAGCTATTTGGAAATGGAAAAAAAAGCAGTGGAGGGAGTTAAAAAGAATATTTGGAATAGCTTTCTGCTCCTCTCATGGTAAGATCTCTTTGACTATCAGAAACAAGAAAGTCTGCTTAAGCAGAATCTGGTGATGGGACAAGATGGAGGGCTTCTCCAAGAAATATTACCAATGAATAAGTTGAAAGTTCTATATCCACTATTATTTTAAATGTTCACTTTATCACAACAAACATGATTACAAAATAACAATAACAATCTTCTAGAAATGTTTAATCTGATTTTCTTTTCCAAGTTCTGTGTTCCTTTCTGAAGAGATTTGATTATGTTTATTACTGAAGGATGCTTCTAAACATATTACTATTTTCATATTACATATTAAGTACTAGATTTGTGCCTGTGTCACTGAGCAATGTGACTTGGCAATATTAAAATGAGTGTTTTTGTATAGTCAGGAGAGACAAAATGGATTCTTATCGCAGTTTATGATGTGCCTGTTCCTGAGACACTTTGAGATTAAAAATTGGAGGTCTCATAGATGGATGATTCAGTATTATCTTCCTTCCTTCCTTCCTTCCTTCCCTCCTCTTCCTCCAAAGCCATGGGCTAGAGTACAAGGGGGATTAAGTATGATTGTTAGCAAAATACATATTTTTCTTATATTTTCTTTAAAAATATTTTTGTTTGAATTTACTAAATGGCCAACACAGCTACCCCTGCATATTTTTCTTATGTTAAACATCTGGTCATTTTATCAATAGTCAACAGATGAATTATTTTTAAAAAGTAATTTAAAATGCAAACAAAATACTACTAAGTGCTACACTAAAATGCACAGCCTGCACTGCACCACAAGTTCTATAACAAATTGGTGGGGTCCATCATCAGGAAAGAAATCTCAGCTAGCCCAAATACAGTGCCTAAATACAAGTTTATCTATACACAACAGCAACTTGTAGTTTCCATGTTAGTGTGGATAGTGACTCAGCTGCGGGTTTCAGTCTGAAATTTAATGGATCTATCCGAGTTGCTGAAACATATGTCCCAATAAGTTCAGCACCCTGGATGATTCCTTTAAAATTCAGGCTAAACCCAGGAACAGATTCACTGCTGCAGTGACATGAAAACCTTCTACTGTCACTGTTTATAAGTGATACAAAGGGCCATCCAGACACATGCAGAAGAAAGACAAGATGGAAAATAAGTAGTCAGCTTAGATGTTAAGTACCTACATATCTTGCAAATCTGTAGCCTGAGGTGCAATACAAGTCCCTCCCAGCCTGGTCCAACTGTACTTCTTGGGAAGGGCAAGTCCATTACTTTCAATGGGACTTGTTGCCTTTCCATAGTTCCATCATTCATTATAACATTTGAAATGCGACTTCTTGTTTTTACTTGTCCTAATGTCTACAAAAGTAAGTCACTGCATTACTGGATGCATTGCTCATTACCTTTTTGTAATTCAAACCAAGAAGCAAATGAGAAAACTTCCTTCTTTTCCTACAAACATTTTGACAGATGTATGTATGAGCCAGTGTGGTAGGTAATGATTTGAGCATTGGACTATGATCATGGAGACCAGGTTTTGAATCTTCCTCGGCCATGGAAACTCTCTGGGTGACCTTAGGCAAGTCACACACTCTCCGCCCCAGAAAACCCCATAACAGCTTGCCTTAGGGTTGCCATAAGTCAGAAACAACTTGAAGGCACGCAACAACAATACAGAGAAGAAATTTCCACCTCAGTAGATCTGGGGTAGATGGAGACTGCTTAAATGTGCTTTGAAGTTCTCCTTGAATGCAACTTCAGGTGTATGTGTGTCTAGTCCCCCCCCCCAACAAAAACACACGTGATCAATTTCCACCTGTGTGAGTCCCAAGTTAGGTTTACTGAATTAACAAATGAGATACAGACCCTATATAGTGTAATTATATAAGTATATATACTCCCAAATTAAAGTGTATTGAATTTACAAATAAGATATGAACCCTAGACCCACCTAACACTTGAGGCTGAAGTTCATCATTCCATTCCAAACAATTTACTGAGTATAGCTGAATGCTTCCTCTTACAGATTGCAATGGACAGAAAATACAGACACCACATATTTTTCACCAAATGCTTATACTAATTACTTGCTTGACAGAAAGAAAGTGTGAATGATGGGCTAGCTGTGTTAATGATGTAGCAAAATGAAACAAAATTCCAACTCCACTGAAGAGTGATACCTTTATTGGCCAGCTGTGCATTTGGGTTGGCCAGTAAAAGTATCACGCTTTTGAATTGTGTTGTGTTTTGCTTGGCAGAGTTACAGAAAGCCATATTCTCCAGGGTGGAGAGTGTGTGGCACTCCAGATGTCCTTCATCCCTAAACAGTATGGGCAGTGGAGAGGCACAAGGAGAACTGCATCTAAGAAGATTGAAGGGTTTTCTCTCCCTGCTTCATGTTTCTACATACACATGGCTTATCACAATCAGTACGTTTGCCCTACTTCAAATGGTGAACACTTCGTTGCTGTATCCTTATCATACGGGGGAAATCGGGAGTTTGAACAGTGGTTATCCCGTGAAAATCACGCAATTGCGAATAACATTTTCACACACATAGAGATTAAAGAGCCACTATCCTGGGAATAAACAGGCAATAAGCAGGCAATAAATAGCAACAAATCATTCAATAGGATTGGTGCAGTTTTGGACCAAAGATGTTTTAAATTTTAAAAAATCATTCTTTTGCTTAGCGGCAATGCTAGTGATTGTATAGCAGTAGACATCTGTACATAAAGTTCTCACTGGAGCTTGAGAAAAATGTGGTCATTTGTCATTATGGAGAAATCAACCAGTCAAATTAGACACTCTAAAATCAAAATTAGCAACTTTAAAAGTGAACACTATAAAGACTATTAAAATTGATTGGTTTCTATTTACTGATCACAGTAACCATCACAAAGATAAATGAATGCCTCTGTAATCTCATACGGGACTGATGTTTTATCATAGATCAAATTACCATAGAGAGTTTTAAGTAACTAATTATCTTGTAAAAAGCTACTTTCACATCTTGTGATTTGAATGTCAGGTCAGTAGTTGTCTTGGTTTTGTATTTGATTTCATATTTGTATATTTGTATATTGTATTTTTCCTATAATAAAACCCATTAAAATAATAATACATAGAATCTAAGCTCATCTAGCTTGGTGCTGCTCAAATTGTTGGTCTGTGAGCCATTGACTGCTTGTCTATTTAGTTTTCATTTGTGCATGTGGGGGGGCGGGGGGGGGGAAGAAGCCAATAAGCACAAATTCTGGCCTTGAACATCAGGTAGCCTGATAAGCACCAATGTGGTCCAAATTCACAGTTAAACCATACAGGGCAGGTAGCTATAAATACATTTTTAAAAAACCTCCAATGAAGAAGAGTTCACCATCTTCAGAAGCAGGTTGAATACCTCTTATCATCAAGAACTTTTTCCTAATGTTTAATCCTAACATGTTCCCTGTAGCATGAATCTTTTGATTCAGGTCCTGCTTTTTGGAGCAGCAGCAATGATAACCTTTCAAATATTTGAAGATGGCTATCCTATCACATTTCAGTTTAGGAGAAACACACCCAATTGCTCAACTGTTCTTCAGATTCTTTACACTCTTAGTCATCCTCTACTCAACGTGTGCCAACTATTCAAAACTCAGTGGCAGTTGGATCTAGTGCCTCCAGGGTATTTAAGACTAGTTCATTTGCGTTTATTTACTGTTGTGTGCTTTCAAGTCTCATGGTGACCCTAAGGTGACCCAATCATGGAGTTTTCTTGGCAAGATTTTTGAATTTGCCTTCCTCTGAAGCTGAGTGTGACTTGATCAAGGTCACCCAGTGGGTTTCCACAGCTGATCAGGGATTCAAACCTTGGTCTCCAGAGTCATAGCCTAAGGCTGTAGCTGGATAGTTGAAATGGAATAATTTCTGTGTAGTATGAAAAAGGCTGTCTTCTTTACGCCGAGTTTTATTTGATGTCTCCACTATCTTTTCTTAGAATATATAAGCCAGTACTAGAGAGGATAAAACTTTCTAGTACAACCAGGAGACAATAAACAATATAATGAACAATATAACCATAAATATGTCAGGAGCAAGGAACAGCAAGTGGATTTCTTATGGCCTGTGATAGATGAGAGTGTTTCCAGGAAGGAAAGAAACATTTGAATCCCTTACTCTGTCGCCAATTCATATAGCCTGTAACAGCAACAGAGAAGGTGGAGGCTCTGGTTCAGTTGTCTTGCTCCTTCATTATATGGCTAGACATGCACAAATGAAGCTGCTACCTCAGAGGTAGGGAAGCTGTCCCTCTTCTGATCTTGTTGAATTGGATGTCCCATCTGCCCTAACACTAGCATTACCAGTGACCAAGGGCCATCAGTTATATTCAGAGACACACCTGTGCTAGGGGCTTTTGCATACCTGTACTTTAATTCACAATACAAATGATCTTTAAAGAAATGCTTTCCTAACTAATAATCAAACCTACCATCACATTATCTCCCGTTCTTGTATCACCTTTGAGACTAAGGGGCAGATGGCTGTAAAGGGGCAGCTTAATGCCCCCCTTTGAGAGCTGGATCGGCCCCAATCCAGCGTTTTTCTGGCACAAAAAGAAGTGGCCAGATGCTGCTTCTTTTTGCACTGGAAAAAGGGGGCTCCTTTTGCAGCCACCACGGCTTTTGGGTATGCGGTGTCTAATCACTGTGCCGCAGGAGTGTTCCTATGCTGCCTGCTGTCTGGTTGGGCAGGTGGTATGCCTCTGGCTTTGGGGCAGAGTTGGAGCGTGTGGTGTGTGACCACCATGCCCCCACACCCCCCCAAGCTGGCTCTTATTGCTGATCTGCTTTCCCCCTAACTGTGCAAAAAACTTGTAGCATAAATTTTCATAGATTTGGTCTATTTCTTCAGATGTACTCCATACAGCCAAGTCTCCCAATTTCGTTTGCACAGTTAGTCTCAAAGGTGATACAAGGTACCTTTGCATACATCAGAGTTATAATCTGTGACATAACTCTTCTCCAAGGCCCCTTGCTCTTTTACCTCAAGATTCCTGCTTGGATCTGGTACTTGGGCCTCAAAGTGGTACTTGTTATGGACCACTGGTTTTGTTGCTCAGTGTGATGAAGTATGACCAGTTTTCCCTTTCTCTTCCTAAATGTAAATAGACACAGCTAAAAAATAAAACCAGTGAGGATTTATTATATATGCATTAAATTAAATATGAATTCCCTGTACTCTTTCCATATTATCGACTCCAAAAATCCTACTCAGATCTTATCCATTCCCCTCCTCCTACTCAGTCTTCACTTTGTCTCTGGACCATCTAACTCTTTTTACAGACAAGCCTCTAGGTTGTAACTGTTCTCTCCCAGATCCTTTTGCTGTTATGTGCTTTCAAATAATTTCTGACATGGCAAGCCTATCACAGGTTTTCTTGGTTTCCTCAGAGGAAGTTTGCCATTGCCATCCTCTGAGGCTGAGAGTGTGTGACTTGCTGAGGATCATCCAGTGACTTTCATGGCTGAGTGGGGATTCAAACCTTTGTCTCCCAGGCCCTATTTCATAGTATTTTTAATTTTTAAAATTTTTTAAATAAACTTTATTATCAAACCAGATTACAAAAAAATTAAACAAAACACTTATAAAATAAACAAAATGAATTTGACTACAAATGTAATGAAAATACATGCATACACGAACCCATTATCCCTTCTCCCTCCCTATCCCCCAGTCCCATTGACTTCTACCACTACTCCATGATTGCCAACTATAACACCCATTTATGCCTCGATAACTAATCCATCTTTTACAAACCAACTTTTCTACATTTTTATAACTTAATTAACCATAACAATAATTATATAATCAACGTTCTTCGATTTAGAAACGCTTTCCTATCTAATAATCAAAACCTACCATCACATTACCTCCACTTCCCCCCCAAATAATTAACAAAAGGTTTCCATGTTTCCATGTAAGTCTGTGTCAGGTATCCTTTCAACAGATTGGTCAACTTCTTTGATGTAGCCAGGCTCCATAATTTTTCTACCTACTCCTCAATACTCGGGATATCCTTCTGTCTCCAATATTTAGCATATAATATTTTTGCTGCTGTAATCAAATAACAAATTAATATACTGTGTTCATTCTCTAATTTCTTACTGAAGTCCACCATATTTTAAATAAATAATTCTGGACTAATTTCTATTTCTGACTGTAAAATCTTATTCATCTGCTCCCCCATTTTTGTCAATATTTTTTGCCTTTTTACAACTCCATCATTGGCGATAAAAGGAACCAACAGACTGTTTACATTCCCAACACTTAATTTTTATATTTTTTAGATATTTTTGCCAATTTGCCTGGTGTGAGGTACCGCCTATATATCATTTTGAAATCATTTTCCTTCCGATCATTACAGCAAGTAAATTTTAAAACTTTCAACCACACATTCTCTCATTGGTCCAGACGAATATCATGTCCCACATTTCTTGCCCATTTCACCATGCATTCTTTAATTTGTTCCTCTTCTGTTTCAAACCTTAATGGTAATTTATAAAAATTTTCAATCAGAATATCAAACTCTGTTTTCCTTTTTTTCAAAATTAAATCTATTCTTATCTTCTTTAAATCCTTCTCTTAATTGGTAATACATTAACCATGATATTTTGTGCCCTTCCTTTTTTAATCATTGTAATTCTTTAATTTCCCAATCTCCCTGCTCCTATTCTATTAAATCCTGATTGTACTATACCGAATTCTCTCCTATAAAATGCTTCCTGTGGTGATACTCAATTAGGTAATTCTATACTAAACCTTTATTTTTATTTATTCCACTCTTATCAATGCTCTTCTAATAATATGATTTTTAAAATCTATATTCGCCCTCACCTTCCCATACCACAAGTATGTGTGCCACCCAAATCTCAATTCATGTCCTAATTCTAACATCTTACTATTATCCAATAAAATCCATTCTTTCAACCATGAAAGGCATGCTGACTCAAAATATAGTTTCATATCTAGCAGACCTAGTTCTCCTCATTCTTTATCATCTATCATTAATTTCCATTTTATCTTTGGTTTTCTGACTTATTAGAATTGTCTGGAACAAACACATCAATTTAGGCAACACACACATCTTTATTACTGATACTGACCTAAAGAAATAATTTTAACTTTGTCCATCTATTCAAATCTTTTTAAACATTTCCCCAAATTTTCACATATTTATTTTCATACAATTGATGATTTTTCAGCCTGTTACAGACTGCAAAATAAAGCTGCTTTGGGTCTCTTTGGAGGTATGCTTTTAAATGATGCATGCATCCTGAAGAATCCAGAAGCTGCACCAAAGCTGCCCTCCAGTGCTTAGGAATGAGTGTGGCTTTGGCAACGACCTCCGGACTCTGCTCATTTAAATAGCACCTCCAAAGAGACCTGAAGCAGCTTTATTTTGCCAGTCTGTAACAGGCCTTGATTGTTATATTAGTCGCGTACTCACTATTTCAAATCCTGTCCTAAACAATCAATTTTTTTCTTGCCTCAGGTATATTCTTTGTCAAATTTTGGTTTTGTCCTTATTATTTTAAAACCTGCTACCTTACCAAATTCCTTAAACTTTTGCAATAGATGATCCAATCTCACCAAGTCCCCTCCAAAATAATCACCAAACATCTGCAAATGGCTTCAATTATATTCCTTTTTTTTAACTTCCCCTTATCATTTTTCCTGTCTAATATCTCTGTTCAGTGTTTGGAGGTTGCTGTTTAAATGAACACACACATCTTAAGACATCAGAAGCTGCACCAAAGTACACTCCAGTCCTTAGGATTGGAGTATGACTTTGGTGTGGCTTCTGGCCTGTTAGACACATGCAGCATTTAAAAAGCCCAATAACTGTCATTGTTAGGCTTTTAATAATATAATAATAATAATAATAATAATAGATATATAAAGTGATCTCTAGCTTGGTGTGGCAAAAGTGGAAATAAGTTTCCATTTAATATTGCAGGGCTCTCTTGCTTTGGGAATAAAACAACATTAATAACAATAATAGAATATAGGCCTGTTACAGACAGCCAAAATAAAGCTTCGAGTCACAGTGGAGGTATGGTGTTTCAATGATGCATGCGTTCCTAAGAGTCCAGAAGCCACACCAAAGCTACTCCGTCTCTGGAGCTTTTGGTGCGACTTCTGGACTCTTAGGACGCATGCATCATTGAAACACCATACCTCCACTGTGACTAAGCAGCTTTATTTGGCTGTCTGTAACAGGCCATAGTATCATAGAGTTGGAAGAGACCGAAGGACCATCCAGTCCAACTCCCTGCCATGCAGAACTCTGTCAAACCATCCCTACGATGGCCTTCACCCTATAAATGAATTTTGTGTTAAGACTTAGTCCCATCTCCAAGATATCTCATTATGTCATCATATGCAATACAGGTATTCTAAATCCCCAACACTCTGGTCTAGCATTTGGATACAAGATCAACCTGTAAAACTTGTAAAGAGGAAGGCAGTAGGAAAAGTGGAGGACTGCATTGCAGGTAGATGGAGTCAATCAAGGAAGCCACATGGCTGATGGTGACAGGGTGTCTGGGAGGTTCTCAATCATAGGGTTGCCTAAGTCTAAGTTGTGTAGATAACACAAAAAGCAAGGGGAGGGAATATTCATCTGTAGAAGGCATTGGTATTTGCTCAACCTATTGGCTCAAATACTTTAATTTTAAGCTTAACCAAGTGAGGATTGGTAGGTCCTTATGGCGAGAGTAAGAGTACTGGTATTCTTTGTGCTCCCTCTGAGTAGATGGCGGATGGGAACGAAGGAAGAGTTTTGACCGGGACCGGTTGGGACTCATCCTCCTGTCCTCGAGGAAGGTGGCAAAATCCAACAGAAGCTTAGGAATGGTCCTGATGTCTAACATGTTCTGCTGCTGAGCAACTGAAATTGCTCGAAGCACTGAAAGGGAAGAACAGGTCAGAGGTCGGGTCCAGAAGAAGAAAAGCACCAGGATAAGACTATATCATTTCCATCCTGTCGTCCCCAATCCGGGTGGTCACAGAGAAAAATGACAAAGCACACCTAAAAATAAAAAAAACAAAACAAAACACCTGGGACATCAAAGTAAAAAAGAAAAAAATTTCCATTAAATGGTCTCTAAAATGCAGCGTAGTTAAGAGACATTGAAATAGAGTACAAAATAAAAGCATATACTTTAAAAATATCCTTCTGCCATTTAACTAAAACTAAAGGCCTGCCTAAACAAAATGCCTCTTGACAGTGTCCCCTTCTATATACGATACAGTACTATAAGATTTTAATAAATAACATGTGTGAATTAACAAATTAATTTACAATTATTAAACAATTAATACAAAAACAATACAAATAACAAATGCAATATCTACCTATCAGCTTCTTAGAAAGAGAGAGCAATAGATTTAGGTTGCTATCTCGGTACATTTCCCCCATCAATGAAATGTGTAACCGCCCCACATCTAATAAAGAATCGTTGATTACATTCAAGTTCCACTGGTCACTTAGACACCTCCAAATTAAATAGACAGAGGATTGAGGTGCGGTAACACCTGAGAAAACCGAGTGGAAGAAAGTACGGGACTGAACTCAGAACCCACAGGAAGAGGAAGGGCCCACCGCATAACCTGCCCGACACTAACTAAACCTCTCCCACACACCAATCAGCAAAACCCCAGAGATAGGGCCGTGAAACCTTACTCCATCCTGAATTGAGAACAACCTCTGCATAAGGCAACCCGCCTTGATATATCTTGTTTTTAACACCTTGCCTGTGAAGAGCCATGGAGCTTGAAACTTTGCAGCTGAAATGTGCATTTTGACGGCCCCACTCTTGGTGATTTTAGATGCTACTTTGTATGCCAACACCCCTGATTCTTGTTGAATTCAGCGATTAGGTCTTTCGATCAAAGAGAAGGAGTGGGCCAAATGGTGTCTGGGTGAAATCCTGCACTTGGAAAGGGTGGGGAAGCAAGCTTGATAGTGGGGTAGAAAAGAATGAGGAAAAGGGTTAGATGCCCCTTGCCCTTGTCAGGAACAAAACTAAAAAAGGGTGCAAAATGAAGGCGAGCGACTGCCTTCTCCTGCATGTTGACTTGGGCTGGAGTTGGTTGGTTTATTTGTTGTTTGCTATATGTATTAATTGTCTGTTTAATTATTTTGTAGAGAATCTATGCCATAGGCAGTTTATTTATTTTATTCGTTTTTAATCAATCGTACATACAGCATGGCGAAATTTACATTAAAAAAATGAAAACTTAATTAATTTTTGGATTTTAAAAAAAAATTATTTGGGGGAGTGATAATATTATTTTTTTTGGGGAAATAAAAATTATATTTTGGGGGATTTATATATTATTTATTATTAATGGAAAAACCCAATTTAATTCAAAAGCAAACCTGGGGCCTGTCCTTTGTGCTCCTGGCCTCCCCCACCTCCCCATGCCTTCAGCCTTTTCAAGGGACACAGGGGCATGCCCAGCCCCTGGCTTCCCACAGTCTGTGGGCTTTTCTCAGAGGACATGGGAGCTCCCATTCCCGCAGCAGGAGGGGAGGCCTCCAGAAAGGCCATGAGGCTCCTCCCTGAGAGGAAGCCACTGCACTGAGACCCCCCCGGTTTAAGAATGGTTTGCTCCAGCTCATCCCCCCCCAAAGAGATCTCCTCCTCTCAGCTTCCCTGCGTGGGTCCAGCAGCAGCTGATCAGTCCCTGGCAGGCAGGCCCGGAGGAGGAGGAGGAGAGGACAGGAGGAGGGGGAGGTCAGGAGGAGGAGGAGGAGGGGAAGGGAGGTCAGGAGTAGGAGGCGGGATTGGTTGGTAGGGATGGGGGGGTTTTTATTTGAGGTTAATAGGGAGGAGTGGAAGGAGGCGGGGACTATAGGGTTAGGGGGCAGCCGTGGGATTGCAGATCGGTTAGGTTCTATAGGGGGATGATGGTAGGGGATTGGTAGGGGATCTAGGGATAGGGCGAGAGGGTGGGAAGGTAGAGGGATGGTATAGGGGCGGGAGGTAGGGGGGATGGTATTAGGTGGGATGCGGGATGAGGGAATTTAGGGATTGGATCTAAGATTTAGGGAGTCAGGGGAATTAGATTGGGATTAGGTAGTAGGGATTTTAGGTTTAGGGTTGTTTAGGTAAGGGATGTAGGTAGGGGGGGAATTGGTCGGGAAGGGTTGGGGTAGGGTTTTGGTGGTATGTAGGGAGGTATGGCTGAAGAAGCGTAGAGGGAGGTTGGGGTAGTAGGGAGGGTTTAGGGAGGGGGGGGGCGAATAGGGATCGGGAGGATTTTTAGGGACGTTATTGTTTAGTAGTAGGTTGGTTTCTCATTTGTAGGGGTAGGTAGGGAGGTAGTTAGGTTTCTGGTCGGCGCGGGGTCGGTGGTTTAGGTTTGGGGTAGTGTTTTAGGGATGCCAGGGAAGGGATTCGGAGTAGGGTTGGTCAGGGAGGAGGGGAGGAGGGATTATTAGGGATGGGAGGATGCGGGGAAGGGGGATGGGGGAGGGATGCAGCGCTTTGGCTGGGTTTTTTTTGGGGATCTCTGAGGGCCCTCCTTACTCCCTGGAAGAATCTCCTGAAAAGGACACCGGCAACCACGCAACCCCCCCCCCCGCAAACCCCCGCCAACCCCGCACCCCCGCAAAAAAGAAAAGGGAAAAGGGGACTCATCCCCGCACAAAAGGGGACTAACCTACCTTAACGACGAACTACTAAATAAAAAAGAAAAGAACTCGACAGACCAAAAGGGAAACTGAGAACTCTGTCTTGAAAGGAAAGGAAAGGCGAGGAGAGGGAAGGCGGAAGGCTGAGGAGAGGGAAGGCGCGCCTACCCTCCGCTTCCGCCTCCCGCCCTCTCCCCCCTCAAGGAGCCTTCTCTCCCTCGCCTCCTTCCCTGCCTACTCGCCCTTCCGCTCGCCTTCCTCTTTCAGGCGGCTCTTTTCCTCCTCCTCCTCCCCAGCATCTTCCTCCCCTTTCCAGCTTGTTGGTCTGCAGCCCCCGCAGCCGCTGGGGGGAGGGATCTTATTTTTTTTTATTTTTTATTCTTAGGATTTCTGGAGGGATTTGCCCTCGGGTGGGGGGAGGGATTTCGCTGTGGGTGAGGTGCTTGAGGGAGTCGCTGGGGGGGGAGGGCTTGTGGGGGGGGGGAGGGGATGTTTTTGCTTTGTTGCCCCCGCCCCTCCCAAAGAGAGACAGAAGGGAGCTGGCCTGATCAGCATGGCCTCCCTCCCAGCACGACGGACAAGGAGGGTCACCACGTCTAAATATAATACATTAGTCTAGGTCCTCGTTTATAATCATTATAGTCCTATCCCCCCCTGGAGGGAGAAGTGAGGAAAGACCGCCCCCACACGCCCTCCCCACTTCCGACCCCGCCCCGCCCGCCTCTTCCCTCCCTTCCCTGGGGGTGGGGGGAGGGGAGACCCCATTGTGTTGCAGCAGGATGCTCTTCGCTCCTTGCCTTGGGAGGGGAGGGAGGGGAAGGGAGGGACTGGGTTGGGGGGTCGGCTCTTGGGGCGTCTTCCGGATGGGAACACCAACACCCCAGACGAAGCTGAAGCCATTTTGCGGGGCCAACTGAGGGGGCGACGGAGTAGGCGCAGTCAGGCAGAGCCGCAGGGGCGGTGTGAAGGAGTAGGGAGGGGGGAGGAGAGAACGCAGGAGGGGAAAGACGGTTGAGGAAAGAGAGAGGGGGGGATGGTGAAGGGAGAAAATACAAGGAGGGCCCCGCAGACAGAAGAGCCCTAAGATAGGAGCAAGCTATCAAGCCAATATGGGAAGCGGACACAGTTTTAAGGGTGGCCAGATTGGGAGTACAGTGGGTGGGAGAGAACAAACAAGGGGGCCTTCGAAAAAAAGAAAAGTAAAGACGTGGGGGAGAAGACGAGGAAGAAGAAAGAAGGAAAAGGAAGGAAGAAGCGAAAGCCGGAAGGGGAGAGGATAGACGATAGAAATCCGAACGAAGAAGGACAGAGGGGGGGAAGAGGGAGTGGGGAAAAGAGAAAGATAAATGAAACGATAACTGCCCCACCACCGCAGAAAAGCTGTAGCGCACTCAAAATCGCACTCCTTCTCCCTACCCTTTTCCACCCTTTCCCTTTATTTTCCACCTTTTCCTCTTACTTTCTCCTTCCCCCTTCCTCCTCCTCTCCCTCCTCTCTTTTCTTCCTCTTCCTCCCTTCTCTTCCCTTCCCCTATCTTCCTTCCTCCTCCTCTTGCCTTCCCCTATTCCCTCTTCCTTCTCTTCCCTTTCTCCTTGGGTGTCCCTCAATCTCCTTCCAAGCTTCAGAGGGGTTTTAGGGTGCTGCGGCAGGGAGCCCAGTGAGGAAGGCCTCAGGGCCTGGGAGCCGGATGAGAATGTTTTGGGGGGTCTTGTGCGGTTGGGGCATCTGGCAGGATTTGTCAGGTCAGAGCATCCTTGCCCTCTGGGTTGAGCCAGCAGCCACTGGGAGGTTAAGTGTAATCTTGTTTTTGCAGGATAGCACTTTGTGTGGTGGAAAGTGAGCATGAATGCTTATTTGCTGCAAAATTACAGGTTGTGATTAGGTGTGTGCTCTTGTACATCCTCACACACACCACAACATTACATTTCTTTCCTCCCTCCTGCCCCATACATGTGCACAGTTTTCAGCAGAAAGAAGTGGGACATTAGTGCCTCTAGTGATTTGAGGTGATAGATCTGCTATTGCACATAGAAAGGGAAGCCAACCCTATGGAGAAAAGCTGTCCATGATTCAGAGGGAATTTCGCAACATAGAGGAACAATGTTGTACTTCCGGGTTGTTGTAAGTTTGACAACTAGATAAACCCCTGAGGTGGGTTGTGGACTCCAGGCTGCTGTGCAGATGTTCTCTGTGTTATTCAATGCTGCTCGGCAGGAAGCAAAGGTTAAAATGACCTTCTGTCGGTGGTGTCCCTGCTTAGCATTGCCAAGTCAAATAACCCTTCAGAGGACAAATGGGTTTGTTACTCATAATCAGCAAATGACTCTGTGTTGGAGCAAGGATCCTGTACGCTCATTACGCCGCAGAATGTGAAGGGGTTATTTTAGTGGTGGAACTTTAGGGTGACAACATGCTATTTTAAAAGCGCGGAAATGAAATTATTTTAGAGCATTTTTTTGAAGGGCATCTCAGGCAGAGGAGATTAAAATGGGTATGCAAAGAAGGATGCATTATCTGTTTCCTTATCTGCTGAAAAAAAACAACAACCAAGGATGCTTCTAGGAGGATTTAGAGTTTATGTTCAGGCAAAAAATAAAAATGGAGTGTTGGACTTGTTTTGTACATGCTCAGCATAACCTTGCATATGCCTATCTAGAAGTAAGGTTTGTTGGATTCATTGAGGCTGGCTTCAGGTAAGTGGTTATACAGGTGTAGCTTCAGTCTTGTGAAATGCTGAATTCAAGTAGAGATGTGCCTGGAAGGGTGTGGGAGACTGTTTTGCTGTAAAATGGGCAAGCAGAAGGAGACAGTTCACCCTCTACCAGTTGCATAGTTATTCTTTAGTTTATATTGCATGTTAATTTGCAGAGTATTTCCAGCTCATCCTTACAACATGTGGTAGGCTATACCCACCATTTGATTTGTTTATTTAAGGTATGTTTTTTTAAATTGTGAATTGTTTAATTGTTATTTGGGAGGGTGGGATACGGGGATTTGGGATTGTACAATTTTAACTTGTAAGGCGCCCAGTTGTCTCTAGAGGTGATGATGAATGAGGGTGAGTGCTCCATGGGTGTAGTATAGATTGCTGCCATGCTGCAGAATTAATGCAGTTTGACACTTCTTTAACTGTCTTGGTCCATAATATGGACTCCCGGGATTTGTAGTGGCACCCGAGCTCTCGACAGAGAAAGTAAATATCTCACAAAACTAGAAATGCCTAAAACCCTAGCTTGAGCCATGGCAGTTAAGTGGTGCCTAACTGCAATGGTCATAAATCCAGGTCTTTCTAGTGACTGATAATTTCTTCTTTGGCTTGCCTTGGTTCCACTGTCACTGCTGGTCTAAAAACATTCCTTCCTAATATTTTATTGGGGGCAGTTGATATTACAGTGTTTAGTGTTATCAGATGCAGTCTTGTGGCTGACTTTGCTGTGTTTTTATATGTCTCTGATGAGTTTATATGCATTTCTGTTGGATAAGACACCTCTACTTTCTCATATACTGCTAATGTGTTGAAGGGATCTCTCATTTTGATGCTTCCATCAGTTTCAGGAGCGCATTCCTGTATGGAAGAAGCTAATCAGAGGAAAAATTCTGTATCTCTGGTTCCAATGTCTATTTGTAACTTAATTCAAAGTACATGTGATCAAAACAACTGGATGATGTTCTTCGCTGTTCATTCTTTAATTTCCTCCCACTTTTCAGGCTTCAAATTGTATTCCTCTGGGGCGGGATCTGTCAAAACCTGTTTATTGTAAACCATCATATTCAAGTTGACATTGTATTATTGGTTGATAGTTTTCAGTTTCTCAGTTCTGAAATGGCCCAATCCCTTCAGGGGTAGGGAGAGAAGGCACCCATAAGAAAATAATAGAAAAATAAATTTGCCAAGCACTTAGAAGTGATAATTTATTAGGCCTACTGCTTGTGAGTGAAAAAAAAATAATCTATGTGTGGCAAAGTAATTGTGAAACAAAAGGTTACCTCTGCTATTGTTCCCATGCCACTTCTTCTAGTAATCCCTTGCCCCATACTCTCCACTGAATTACTCCAACAGCACAGATGGTGAAAGAGCTTTGTAAATACAGTGGAGTGGATGTGTGTGTGTAAGATTTTCCTGGGCTACATATTAGAATAGGAGCACTAGAATATTTTTGCAATTAAGAATTTATTTTTAGTTTTACTTTACTATCTAAATAGGAAACACACACGCACATGCACCAACTATTTCCAAATCTGGAGAAGGGGTATTTTTACCTGACTAGTCTCTAGTGGATCCTTCTATAATCATCACAAACTTAGTAGTGTGATTATCATCAACATCATGTCAGCATACATAACTTATTAGTTGTTTGCTTTATTCCTAGTTCTGAAATATAATTATATTTTGCATGAGTGATATGTGACTTTTGATTTGTGTCATAGGCCCTTTACAGATGGGCGTTATAGTATGTACTCTGTACGTACTAGGGTTGCCTGGGGGCATCTCTTTCAGACGCCCCCAACTCTAGTATATACAGGGTACGTACAAAATGGCTGCACCCATTCTACATGGGCTCCGCCATTAGGACGTCACGGCCGCGCTGCCTCCAAATGTGACATCCTGGTGCCATGGAAGGGCGCTTGTGGCGTCCTTTCCACGGTGCTGGAAACGGAGCTCCTTCCTGGGTTTGTGTCACTGGCGCAGCATTTACACGGCTGTGCCAGCGACACAAAGGAGAAAGGGGCCGAACAGCCCTTTTCTCCCTTTCCCTGCTGTGTCGGGGTGTCCTTGGGGCTTGAAGCCCCAAGGATACCCCTTTCCAGGCTGCTGGGGAAGTGGCCTTTTGCCACTTCCGCACTGCCTGGAAAAGCGGTGGATCGGGGCCTCAGGGCTGCCGCTGTGGAAAGGGGCGGGTACAGGCCACCCCAAAGGGGTGGTCTGTAAACTGCCATAGTTAATTCCTCTGCTCTAGCAGTGAAGCAGCATCATGGGTTCTGGACATTTGAGAATATGGACAAGAAATTCAGCTGCAGTTGACTGATTTATTTTCAAAAGTATTTTTACCCCGTTTCTCAAACAAAAAGGCTCCCAAATTTTAAAAGGTAGCCTTTCTTTGCAGAGGACTGAAGCAATGTAAAAAGAAAGAAATAAGGACAGGGAGAAAAATGGAAATAGCTCTGGTGCCACAATAAATTATAATTTCCAGGATTCTTTAGCATTCAGCCAGAGCAGTTAAAGCGGTCTCAAACTGGATTTTTTCTGCAGTGTGTTTTGGACCTATATCTCATGCATGCATATGAAATGAGTTGGTGATGGAAGGAAGGTTCCTAGGGCCCTTTTATACCATGATATGTGGCCATATGTTTCCACTTTAATTTTTATGGTTATTTCCTATGGAATCTTGTGGCTTGTAGTCTTTTCAGCTGGGCTGGTCAAATGATTTTGAGTCTGATCTCATCTCTCTTTCAGTTAATGCCCCCATGGAATGGCCAGTAGTGATGAGCCATTTGTTTCTTCAATAGCTGTAGTTTAACTTGGGGTATTTTCTGAAATGTTATTACTTTGGACATTACTGCAGGAAGGTGCTTTAGCACTTTATTTTCACGATTCATATTCATGTGAAAATAGCAGTATTAAAACACTTCTTTCTGCACTTCCCTGTTAATAGCATGGCAGTCCTGCCTTGGTAGCAAATGATTATAGTCTCATTTTTTTCACACAGTATATGTTGACATTGCCCTCCTCTCCTTTTTTTCCTCATCCCCACATGAAGAGCTTCTTTCTTCATCTCTATACTGGAAACATAGTGACAGGAGAGGGAGAGAAAGTGTGCTGTTGCAGTTATGCCCGGTTTGGACTGTGTGATTTCTGAAATGTTGGGACTGCAGCAGCAATGACCATTCATTTATAGGCAATCATGGAAAAACAGTGATATCGATTCATGGGTATTCTCCATTAATGAAAAGTAGTGCCACACTAAAGCTCAGATGACAGGACATATACAGAAGAGAAACAATGTTGTGTGATAATAAGTGGAAACAGACCCAGCCATTACACTTTAATTCCATTTTCAGAACCTTGTGAGGTAATGTCCTTTTAACTGTGCAGTTACCAGAAGCCTTTTTACATTACTTGATATTATGATTCCATTTTAACTGTGATGGCTGTATACTTCCTGTGGAATCCTGGGACTGGTGGTTTGGTGAGGCACTAGAACACATCCCTAAAACACATCTCTAAAATCCAAATCCCAGGATTCCATGGGATGCAACCATCACAGTTGAAGTGGAATCATAGTGCTATAATCGAGTAGTGTGAAAGATCTCTGTGGTCTAAAACACACGGCAGGAATAATCCAGTTTGAGACTACTTTAACTGCACTGGCTCAATGCTAGGGAATCCAGGGAACTGTAATTTTGTGAGCTATTTTAGCATTCTCTGAGAGGTCTGGTACCAGAATAAACTACAATTCCCAGGATTCTCTAGCACTCAGCCAGTGCAGTTAAAGCAGTCTCAAATTGGATTTTTTCTGCAGTGTGTTTTGGACCTACATCTCATGCATGCAAATTTAATGGGCTGGTGATGGAAGGAAGGTTCCTAGGGCCCTTTTACACTATGAAATGCGGCCACGTGTTTCCATTTTAATTCCCATGGTTATTTCCTATGGAATCCAGGGGCTTAGTGGGGAGACACTAAGAGCTCTCTGGCTGGGAATTCTAAATAATCACCCCAAATTGCAAATCCCAACATAAGATGTTGCCATAGCAGTCAAAGTAGAATCATAGCACTATAATTGTGTAGCATTAAGGGGCTCCTGATATTGTACTTTTAAAAATCTTTTTTTGTAATTGTGCTCTTTTTGTAATCTTTTTGTATTGTCCTTGTGCTTCTTCCAATTTGTTACCACAACGAAAACACCGAGGAGGAAAAGGTGAAATAGCTGTACACTGTTCAGCACTGATAGCTGTCTGGCTTAAATCATCCATTGTCTGGCAGGGAGTATTTACTTTCTTCACTGTCTCTAAAGTTCACCAGTATCAGCAAAACAATAGTGATGCTTATGAAGTTTTCCCAAGGCTATGGAAACAGGTTTCAGGACATTCACCATATGCTTTATTTTTCTTTGATCCAAGCCTAGCTTGCCATTTGTGTTTCCTGTTGTGACTTTCAGTAAAAATTGTCATCAAATGGAAAACAAGCCCATGCCGACACATTGCCCTTAAAGTCAGGTGCAGATTCAAACTGTGTATCATGTGAGGGAAAGGAGTCCTTTTGCTTTCTACAAATATGCTCACATAGGTTGTAGTTAATTTGCAACTTTGGCATGTTTTATTACTGCAGGGTTGATTTTTAACGAGACTTCAGTATACAGGTGTGAATATCTCAATGCAAATTACACGTCTGAGGTGCTGAATGTTAGCCACAAGGCACCTGCTTTTTTGAAATGCAGGTAGATGTAGCAAGAATAGGGAAGGATTGATCTTTGTTTGGAAGCGCATAAAGAAGATAGAAGGATTTAAAAAATCACACAAGCTGTGTTCACCTTTCCTGTGCTACCTGAGGATTCATGTTTGATGGCTAAAAAAAATGGGACACAGACTTTGTATCCAAAGACTGAGGATACATCAGATACATCAGTTTCCAGATGAGTAGCTTTGTAAATTTGTTGCAGCAATGCAACACAATACCTTGTGGCACATTACAAACTATCAGATTTATTCAGGCATGGATTACTGCAGGAGTAGGAAGCTGTAGGAACCAGTTTTTGCTTTTGTGTCCCCCTACAGGCCATGCCTGTGTATCTAGGAGTGCCAGAAGTAACACTGTGAAATTTCTGGTGACTTTTTGGTTTTTTTTAAAGGTGTTGGGGGTTTCTGGGACAGTAATTAAGGCACAGCCAGCCCTCCATATTTACAGATTCTTTCTCCATGGAGTCAATAATCCACAGTTTGAACATATTTCAATAAAATAAAATGAATAAAATCCAAAACACAAGTCTTGATTTTGCCATTTTATGAAAAGGAAATCATTTTACTACACTATTGTATTTTATAGGACTTGAGCATCCACAGATTTTGGTATCCACAGTGAGTCCTAGATACCAAGGGCCCATTGTACCTTAAAGTAGCAGTTGTGGTGAATTTTGTTTCATTTTGGGAAGAAAACTCCATCCTCAATATCAACCCCCCAAATTTAATTTTTGATGGGTTCTGGGCATGTCCAGAGGGACATTGGAAGCTGCGACGGTGAGGCTTGTGACTGCATGCAGTACACAGGCCACATTTCCCCCGTCTTGGATTATACTCCACATCATAAGATGAAGGAAGTGCTGAGTTGCAAGTATATGTGGGTATGGTTGTGGGGACTGTAAACCGTGAGGTCACAGGAAATGACATCCTGAAAGTCCAGGCAGTGATGATTGTATTAATGGTGGCCATTCATGGAGCAGTTGCTGGTGGTAACACAGGGCCTGTACAGACAGGCCAAAACAAAACTGCTTCGGGTCTCTTTGGAGATATGCTATTAAAATGATGCATGTGTCCTAAGAATCCGGAAGCCATGCCAAAGCCATGCTGCAGTGCTAAGGACTGGAATGTGGCTTTGGTGCAGCTTGTGGACTCTTGGGCAGGATACAAACCGCCATATAGTACGTATTGTATACGTACTAGGGTTAGGAAGGGGCGGTGCTTCCGCACCCCCCTAACCCTAGTACGTATACAATACGTACAAGATGGCGGCACCCCTTCCACATGGGCGCCGCCATCTTTACGTACTGGACACATAGCGTCCAGACGTGTCACAGCACCTATGATGTCGCAAATGCGCCAGCGGCGCTTTGCGACGTCATCAGTGCGCCGTGGAAAGAAGCTCCAAAATGGAGCTTCTTTTTTGCTCCGCGCGGGAGCCGCGCGGTTTGGCTGCTGCGGCTCCCGTGCGGAGCAAATGGCGCCGGCGGGGGACCGCCGCAAAGCAGCGGTTTGTATCTCGCCTTTGAGTGCATGCATCATTTAAACAGGATACCTCCAAAGTGACCCGAAGCAGCTTTATTTTTGGCCTGTCTGTATGAGGCCATAGACACCCTTGCATTGTTGAGCTGATGAACACATGTTCTTCAAAAAGAGTTGTCCTTATTTTAGCTATAGGAGATAGAATTGAATACTTTGTGTTACAGTTCAGGTGCTTGGATTTGTTTGTTTGTTTGTTTGTTTGTTTGTTTTTTGCAGTATGTCTCTGAAGTATATTTTTTCAAGAACAGGCATTTTAAGATCAGTGACATAAAAGCCTGTGTGGTTCAACCATCCCCTGCTATCATAACACTGCTATTTTTACTGCCAAAATCTGGGCAATTCAATTTTTTGTATAAAGGCGTAGAATGCCACATGGACATTGCTTGGAGAGGAAGGCTTACATCATTCTGCAAGATGAGCAAGCATGAATGATGTTATTAGGTCATGTAACAATGCTGTAAGAGAAGATACAGGGACAGTGTGGTGGTATCTGAGTTTGTCATAAGGTCTGGTTCCTGTATCTGTGTCTCTGTTACATGATGGGCTGTTGCTGATGAGCAGCCGTTTCTAGATTAGGGACATTTTTGGTGCAAGTATAGGTCTCCCAACCTTGTGAGGAATGGATGTGCAGGATGAACTGTTGATTACTAATGATACTTTTACATGTGAAATGATGATAGCTGCAACCAGTAATCTTGGGCGGGATACAAACCGCCATATAGTACGTATTGTATACGTACTAGGGTTAGGAAGGGGCGGTGCTTCCACACCCCCCTAACCCTAGTACATATACAATACATACAAGATGGCGGCGCCCCTTCCACATGGCGTCCAGATGTGTCGCGGCGCCTATGATGTCGCGAATGCGCCAGCGGCGCCTCGTGACATCATCAGTGCGCTGTGGAAGGAAGCTCCGAAATGGAGCTTCTTTTTTGCTCCGCGCGGGAGCCGCGCGGTTTGGCTGCTGCAGCTCCCACGCAGAGCAAATGGCGCCGGCGGGGGACCGCCGCAAAGCGGCGGTTTGTATCCCGCCTTTGTCTTCTTTCCTGGGATCTGTCTTGTAGTAAGACTGGTTATCAGTCTGGCTTTGTTAATCAGTTTATTTTTATTTTTTTAAACTTTGTTGACTAGATATTGTAGTCTGAGAAATGCCTGATCAAAGTTCACCAGTATTAGGGTGAGTCTTTGGCTGCATCTACACTACAGAATGAATGCCGTTTGACACCACTTTAACTGCCATGTCTCAATGCTATGGCATTGTGGGATCTGTAATTTTGTGAGATAGTTAATCTTCTCTGTCAAAGACCCCTGGTGCTACAACAAACTACACATTCCAGGAGTCTATAGGATGGTGCCTTGACATTTAAAATGATATTAAACTGCATCAATTCTGTAGTGTGGATACAATACACATCCACAGCCTCAGTCTATGGTTGTATCTTAGAGCTTAGCAAATGAAAATGGACTTCGTGGTATTTAGGATGGAAGGTGGAAATTTGGAAGTACATATAGCAATTAGTCAGTAGGTTTCTGATACAAGGTTTCAGATCAAGATATGTCTTTTGAATAGTTCCACAGTTCTGTCCAGAAAATCCTATTGAAGGGACAACTCAGTTTGATGGTGGGGTTGATAATATTAGCTTCTGAAATCTGGCCACTCAGACATGCTCAGGATGGTAAGCTTGAAAAATAAAGACCCTGCAAATGATTATTTGGAAAGAAGAAGCATAATATAAACCCAAATTTATTGACTGCATATCTCAGGAAATATCCTGCACAGATTTCATGAGAAATCTGCCCAGGGGAGTAGGGTATGTGCCAGTGGTGGATTGGACTGAATATGTCCGGATAAATAAAATGAATTCACTTGTGTTGTGTGAGATCAGCTTCTAATCTGTAAAATACCTGTAATTCTAAAATGTTTGGGCTGTTTTTGTCAGTCCTCTTCATTTGTATTTCCTCTCTCTTTCTGCTGGGTGCAGCACTCACTCCTCTGACAGACTAAATACTATAACCTTCGGAATGTAAATATAATAAAATAATTGAAGAATACAAGCTGACTAAGACAGTCTTGTTTAATATCACAGAAACGGATGTCTACTGTCATCATCCTATCTGAGTAGTTTGTATCATTTATGCCATTATTGTATCCTGAGCTTTTTGTATATTATTATCTGGTCTCTTTGCATGATTGTATTTGTTAATAACTGTTAGGATTGTGGAATCAATTATCTTATGTTAATAATTTGAATAACCATATTTGAACTGCATATTCTTTTTCTTCTGACACTAATACATAGTCATTTTTAAATATAATTTGTTTTGATTATGGTGGCGCAGTGGTTAAATGCCTGTACTGCAGCCATTCACTCAAAACCACAAGGTTGCGAGTTCAAGACCAGCAAAAGGGCCCAAGCTCGACTCAGGCTTGCATCCTTCCGAGGTTGCTAAAATGAGTACCCAGACTGTTGGGGGCAAATTAGCTTACTTGCTAATTAGCTTACTTGCTGTTCACCGCTATGATCTTTGGAATAGCGGTATATAAATAAAACAAATTATTATTATTATTATTATTATTATCATCATCATCGTGTAGTCACACATTTATGTATACTTCATAAACAGTATATTTTAACTATATATTTACTGTATATTCCATGATCTATTTGGAAGGTTATAGTGTATAGTCTGTTTTCTCTGAATTCACAGCTCAGCAGTGAGTAAGAACATGAGGCAGTCATTCATATGCAAAAGCATAACAATGAAACTATAGAGCACAGTGCTTAGAGCATTGTTCAAAGGGATGCTGTGTGGTTCTAGCTGCCACAGTCTGTAGTTGAGCTTGCCAGTCTCTCCTCTTTTTCCTTACAGTGGCAGTGGCTTGCCTATGACGGGGAGGCTGCAGTCTAAGCTGGAAGATGTAAGAGATGCCTAAGGGGATTCTTGGCCATACACTGAGATTGAGGGCCAAACATGGCCCATATCAGTTCCCTTCCTCTGATACATACATACATGTAAACACTTACTCTTTCAACTTGATCCAAAAAGTGAGATGTGCCTGGAAGCAGCCTTTCTCTAGTACAATCAATGCATATGCAAATGACTGTTGAGTAACACATATGTATCTGCATCATGGTACTTGTCTGGCTACCGCTGAACATGCTGCATTAATTGTTGGAAGCACATGGGTAAAAAAGGAGAAAGAAACTTTTTGGGAAAATGCCCTGGGTTGACTATAGCCCCTACAATAGTATCCCCCATGGCTAATCAGGGAGGGGACAATAAATCAAGCATATTGTTACATCTTTGGAAATGTCTGGTGAATAGAGTACATTCCAAGATTTTGCTAGGCTTTCAGTGTAATTGAATTGGTCCTTTCCTGCAGCAATCATCATACTATGTGAGCTTGACAGTTTATAGCAAGACAAGGTCAGAGTTGATATGTAGTATACAGTGGTACCTCGGGATACGAAATACCCAGGTTACGAAATTTCCGGGATACGAAAAAATCCCATTGGAAATAATTGTTCCGGGTTACGAATGTTTTTTCGGGTTACGAAAATTTTTTTGGTGCTTTTCGGCGCTATTTCACACAGAATCGCGGCTTTTCCCCATTAGCGCCTATGGCATTTCGGCTTACGAAGGCTTTTCGGGTTACGAAAGCGGCCGCGGAACGAATTAATTTCGTAACCCGAGGGAGCAGTGTACTTTCCAACTACCACAATTTGTTAGGGACAGTCTCAGTTAATCTTCTGTCATCCCACTTTTCCAGCTATTTTAAAAATGTCTCAATTTCTCTCTCCTCTTCCGATTTCCCCCTTTGTTCTCAGCTTATGTGTTTTTCTTCTGGTGGCTTGACTGCATTCTCATGTTGCTTGGCCACATATGTCCTGGTTTACATCTGTGAAATGTTGGAGAATGTGATATAGTGAAAGTTGCTGCTCTAAAAACTGGGGGCCCTTTAGAAACACAGGATGCTGCCTTATACTGAGTCGGTCCTTCTATTTCAGTAGTGTCAGCTCTAACCAGCAGGAGTGGCTCTCCAGGGTTTAGGCAGTATTTCTTTTACTGTATTAGCCTCATGTGGAGATATATTTGAGATATATATTGGAGATCTCTGGTACTCCCTTTGGTCTCCCATCCAAGCACTAATCACCAGGCCTGGCCTTGTTTAACTTCTGCCATCTCATGAACCCTAGGTATATTCGGGGTGGTCATCTTAAAAAATCCAGTTGGGAATGCACGCCTTGAAAATGGACTGCCTTGGAAGAAGTAAGTGTTGTATACTGTACATCCAAATTTAGCCACTTTTATGTTTTGACAGTTAACATTTAGAAGCCTTACTCCAGCATTCTTCTGTTATGATTACATTAGCGCACACTGTTTCTTTCTGTCTTTATCCTTGGAAGGACATTTGTGGGTATTTTTAGCATCTAAGAGCAAGCAGAGTTATAAACCCATTGTGGAAGTTTCCCATTTCCCTGCTCTGTAGTAAGTGCTCATGACCTGCTGGATGCTATGCTTTTGCATTGAGTGCTAGGCGGCAGGCTGCGGATGTGTAACAGGCCCCCTTACACCAGGATATGCTGCTAGCAGTCCTACTCTGGATGCTGTTGCAGTTCTTTACATATTAGACTTTTAAAATACAGCTGGACTGTCAATGGTAGCATAACTCCCCATTCTAGATATATGCAGACTGTGACAAATTACCTTTTTGGACAATAATCCCTAGATGTGTATGATTCTGGAAGTTTAAACTCAAAAGGTAATGCTTCCAAACTGTGAATTTATGCCCATTTATTACTAAAAGGCAAGGCTGTACTTCTAATTTAACAGGTGGAGCCCTGTGAAAAATTTCACAGCTGAAGAGAGGAAAATTGCTGTCAGGAGAAGAGCATGCTTCATTGCATTTTGGGACACAGAAGCCAAGCTGCCTTCGGGCTTATGTTAGCAGGGAAAGCAGAGAAAAAGTTAATATTAGTATAATAAATTAAGATGGTTATTGTGAGGGGCTTAATACAGAGGTAGTGACAACATCCAATTCATACTGGATATATGCTAATTTATAATAGCATTTTTGTTATAAATTATATACAGAAATACTATCACATAAAAAAGCTTAGTTACTAGACAGATGTCTAATTTATGAATAGTCTATGAAATCTAACATTGATTTTATAGTTAATATTCGTAGATACTGTTACGTGTTTTAATAATTAGAAATGTTTCTATTTTGAAATAATTAAACAACTCCCCCCTCCCCAAAAGCAATTTCATCTCAAATAAAGGACACCAGTATGCTACAAAGGACCTGGAGGGGGGGGGGGAAGGCTGTCTCCCATCTCCTAAAAGCACAAAACTAATATAGTTTCATCATATGGAATCCTAACATTTCTAGTTTTACATGGTCTTTAGCCTCTGCCATCTCTCATGCCCCACCAAACTACAAATCCCAGGTTTCTGTAGTAGGATGCAGCCATGGCTCTTAAAGTGGTGTCAAACTGCAATATTCCTACAGCATAGATGTGCTGTAAGTGATGGATGGTGGTGGCAGTGGGCAATTTAGAAATGTAAATTCTATTGAGGGGAGCAAAGATCCAAATCCAGCTATTACTTCTATACAAAGTAAACCTCTTGAAAGCTAAGTAAACAGTTATGTAAATCCTATTGTTTCAAACGGCCTACTCAGTTTGGGACTAGGATTTAGGTTGAAAACATTACTACCACACAGAGACATAAATGTGTGCATGCAACTCATGTTCCCCTTGAGCTGGAATAAGTGGCTTTGGCCTTTGCTCTGCTTAAAATTACCCTTTTAGTCATTATGGTACAATGGCTTTTGGCTAAAACTTTTGAAGGGGTATAAAATCTAAACAGCATTATAATCTAGAACATAATAAAGTTTCCTCGAAAAAAACCCAAACCCACAACTCTCCCAGAATGCTTCCAGTGGCCAAAATGCCTGGTGGAGTATTGGTTTAAAAATTAAAAATTAACTTTACAAAGCTCTGTTCTGATCTGTACGTTGGTCCAGGAGCTGTGGATCAGGCCAGTTTGTATCTTGCAAAGAATAGATTCCTCAAGCATCCCTTCTTGAATCTTGTGCAGCTCGGTAGAATGATGGTGAAATGTGGAGTTATGAATGGGCATGCTCCCATGGCTTCAGATTTGTTATTGTGCTGCAGATTGTCAATTCTCCATACGTTGGAAATATCAGATGGAAGGGCAAACTTTTCCTGAAATGAAAGAACCCTGTGGCATCTTGCTACACACAGATGTATATTCTGCAAGCTCTGAACTCCTATTTTAGACACTGAGGATCTATCTGTCTTTAAGAAACTATTTTCCAGATTGTGTTTGTTTCTGAATACTGATTAGTAAACATATTCAGGACAAAATGGTGGTACTAAATTGATAAGTAGTACTAGCAAGGCATATTGAAGAATAGCCATGCCTTGGTCACAGTTTGAAGTTCCTTGAAATTACAAATCTGGTAAACCTTACAATGTTATTGTGCTTATAGCCTTGAGGGACCTGAAAACAAATAGGTAAGAACATATTTTTTTCAGAGGTGTGGATATGCTTGCAATGATCAAGCTATGGTTGAGAAAGCATATTAATTCTAAGCTTCCACTTTCAAGAGAATTGTAATAGCACAGTCTTGTGCATGCCTACTCATGAAGTAAGCATATCTAGGATTTCAGACTACCGATAGGTTCTTTAGCTTCACTTTTGTCAGTCTTGTTCCCAGCACAAACCTAGAAGTAAGGAACTTAATTTATTACAATTTTTGATCTTCCATGCAGTTAGGATTGGCCAGTGAAGCATGCTGGATGTTTATGTTTGGATTGTAGCTTTTGCCTCAATACACAATTTCCGCCATTTCCTTTAATGCACAGCTCTGAGTTAATGTCATGCTTAAATCACCCAATTGTTTAGGGAATAATGTCTTACAACTAAGATCCCAGTATCTGAATATAACACAGTGCCATGAATTCCACACCACCCCCTTGACTTTTCAACCCTTTGTTGAGTTCGTATCTTGAACTGATAGGGATTTAATTAGAATTTTTACCACTTAGTTTACACAAGATACTTAGTACAGCAAAGATGCAAAATACTTTTTATTGTAGAACAAATTTTAAGTAAAGAAAAATAAATGGGCACTTTTTGGTTGAGTAAGTACACGCCACTTTTACTGTGCCATGCCTAAATAATCTGTGGTGTAACCTATTGCACCTAAAAGTCATATACAATTGATCCTCCACATTTGTGCCTTTGACCGTTATGGATTTGGTTATTCACAGATTTGATTAATAAGTTCTCTCTAGGAATGTCAAGGTCTTCCTCAAGGAGCCCTTATGGTGTTGTGTTTAAATGCCAGTACTGCAGCCAGGTTGTGAGTTTGATCCCAGGGCTCCAGGGTTGACTCAGCCTTCTATTCTTTCATAGGTCAGTAAAATGAGTACCCAGTTTGTTGGGGGCAATTAGCTTACACATTGCAAACCCCTTAGAGACTTCTTAAGTCGGTATGAAGTGGTATAGAAATGTAAATGCTATTGCTATTGCTTCCAGCATGATTCTACTAGAAGTTAACCATAGAGTCACACTGGAGGATCTAGAAATTCCTAAAGAAAACAGTTCTCTTGGCATTTTTAACTTCTGGCAGATGTGGACCATAGAGTTGCATTGGAGGACCTAGAGATTCCTAGAGAGATGTTCTCCCATGTTAAAAAAAAGTAGTGGTTTTTTTATTTGCAGTTTTTCCATTTTCATGGGGGTCCTGTGGTTCTAATTCCAGCAAATATGGAGGGCCCACTGTATGTCAGTTGTATTACTCCCTTTGGTGTTACTTGGTGTGGGTGCCCAGAAAGGGCTGTGGTGCATGTGTGTCAGACTGCCCTGTCGTCCCTCCCTCCCGCTGCCTTGCTTGCCTGCCCCTCTGGCTATCCACCCATTGCCCAGCCAGACCACTGCTGAGGGGCACAGTACTGAGGCCTCTAAAGGTCCCATTCAGGGCCTGATGGAGTTGCCTTGCCAGATTCTGAATGGAAGCCACTGGGGGCAGCTTCTGGAGGGTCTGTTCAGTTTCTGGTGTGGCTGCTGAGCAGCCCTATCAGGTGTATCACCCCACCAAGTGTACACCCCCTCTAGTTTGTCACTGGGTGTGGGCAGAATCCCCTGCACCACCTCCTCATGATCCTTTTGTTATATGTTGGTGAATGGGTACATGTATGTGCAGTTGTAGTTATATACAGCCTCACATTACTAGGGAAGAATGGAATAGTTATGTAAGGCATAGAATCTGTTTTGAATGCTTGGGCAATCGAGTATGGGTTCTGCTTGCAGATGCTCTTGTCTTTAATCTGTAGCAATTCCAGGTAGCTCTGAGAAAGACCCCCAGTCTGAAAACTTGGCGAGCTACTGCCACTCAGTGTAAATAACTCAGAACTGATCTGATTCTACACATTTACAGAAAGCAGTTTCATATCTATCCAAGTTTACCTCTCTTTTAACTGACACTGCAGTAAACAAATCTGAATGAGAACCTTCAGGGTACTAGAGATTTTTCAGGATATTGTGCTGGATGGGGTTACACTCCTCCTGAGAGGCTCACAGCTTGGTCAAACTCCTGGACTCAGATCTGTGCCTGGATGCCCAGGTTTTGGCTGAGGCCAGAACTGCATTTCAAGTTAAAATTAGTGCATCAGATGCAGCCTTTTCTTGAGAAGTCAGATCTGGCTACATGCCTTGATTACATCCTGTTTGGACTAATGTAACATGATCTAATTAGGACTGCTTTTGGAAACTGGAAATTTTAGGCGGTCCAAAATTCTGCAGCCAGAATGGTGACCAGGGCTGGTTTCAGGATCATGCGACTCCCCTGTTGAAACAGCTCCATTGGGTAGTGGTCCGTCAAAGTGCTGATTCTGACCTTTAATACTCTGCATGGCTTGGCACTAGACTATCTGAAAGACTAGCTCTTCTTATACAAGCTAGTATGAGTTTTAAGATCTGAAGGGGAGGGCTTTCTCTTAGTCTTACCACCTTCACAAATTTGGTGAGGACTCATGAGGGAGCCATCTCCTCGGGTGCTCTAGGACAGTGGAAAGACTTATGGACAGACTTCCATAAGAAGTCTGGTTGGCCCTCTCCCTGCTCTCTTTCTGTTGGCAGGTGAAGGTATTGTTATTCAGGCAAGCCTTTGAATTTTAATTTTGGAGCAGTAGTGCATGTGTAAAGTAGCATGCTGTATTTTAAAACTTTTACTGGAAATTATGTTTTAAGTGTTTTAAACGTAACCAAACATCCTGTCTAATTTTACCCTTGCTGCAATTAGGGCTATGTGACACACAGGCCAAGTATCATGTCCTTTCCCCATCCTATGGTGATCAGTCTGGGTGACACAGGGCCCAATCCTTGTGAACTGTCGGGACAACATATGGCCAGTTCAGCAATGAACCTGCAGTATACTACCCTTAACATGGCTTTAAAGAGCTCACCTTTTTCTCTGAATCATCCAAGTAAATCTGGAGGAGTCCATAGAGAAATGTTTGCATGGTCAGCTTTTTGCATACGTGTCCCACTGTGTCATATGGCACCACCACCACTAGTACGAGTTGTACTCTTTGAGGTCAGAATGAGGTGTCCAGCCATAAGATTGAGTGCTTCATATTCAGTCAGAGGGAGCAACCACCTGGTGGTGATGGGTGGCACAGTGGGATGCATGTCTGAACAGCCACCTGATGTTGCTCTAGTGCCAAATAGTGGGGGGTTGTCAGGGTATCTTTGGGGCCAGAATACTCCGGACTGCTCCCAGAGTATTCTGGCCCGTGCAGACATGGCCTAGGTGTAGAGCATACAATTTCAACAACAATGAAAGGAAAAACGTTAGTTGCTGTATAATGTTTTATTGTTACATGAGCAACTCATTCTGAACCAACGACAAGTTGAACACAACTATAGGCCCTATCACAGTACACAGTTATAGCACTATGATTCCACTTTAATGGTCATTATGGAGTCCTGGGGTTTCTAACTGATGAGGCACCAGAAGTCTGTTGGCTGAGAATTCTTAAATAGCCCTCCTCTAAACTGCAAACCTCAAAATTCATTGCATGGTTCCATGACAATTAAAGTAGAATTGTACTACAGTACTATAATTGTGTAGAGTGAACAAGCCCCATGATTTTCTTGAATGATACTGAAAGTAATTAAAAATATTTAAACCTTTGGGAAAAATAGGCATAGTGTTTTTTGCATAATGGTTGGTGTATTTGGACTGTGTTCCATGAAAACAATTGATTTTCCTCCTTTCAATTCCTGTGTGTTGAGGTGCACACATAGGAAGACTGTGTGTGCAGGTTGATGCTGGATATGATTCTTTCAGTCCAAAAGGGTCTGCACAGTCTTCTGTAGATATTTTTTCAAACAGCTTTTTCTTGTCATCTTCACATGAAATTGTGTATAGTCCAGAGAAGCTGTTAGGAAAGTGTAGGCTTGTAAGTGTGAGTACAGTCAAGTCCATAATTGGCTAGAAAAGCACTGCAGTTCTCCCAGACATTAAGCACATTTAACACTCTGGTAATTTACTGAACCTGAGACAAAAGTACTGAGTCATTCTCTCAGTGCTTATTGCATTTTTCGGGCTTCTAGAGGCATGGCTTTCCTCCTGTCCTTTTAAGACTAATATTTTATGCATTAGTCACAAACATTGTAAAGCTGCTGTACAGACCTAAGAAGATCACTTATGCTCCAACCAGTGACCTATTTACTTCTGTGTTTTATTTCTCCACAGTGACCAGCCACTTCCCTATGTGATGCTCACAGCAAGATATGAGTTCAATACCAACCTCTTGCTGATGTTCCTGAGCAACTGCTATTGACAGCCATACCCTCCAGTACCTCACAGATGTAAACTAGGGCACATGAGACCAAGCAGCATCAGAGTGGGGTCAAGATGGTTATTAATGAGGAGGAACACACAAGCTAAGAGAGGCTGCAGCAGTTTGCTTTTGCCTTTTGCCTGTACTGGGAAGGGCAAAATTCTGCCCTATCTTTCCCCTGCTATGTTATTTAAGGGAAAATTATTTTTACACTTTGAACTCGGTTTGCAGCACTTGAAGTAAGCTGACTACAAAGGAGGGAAGTTGAAGGAGGAGAGAAAAATGGGAACATTTTAAAAGCAGCTGGAAAAAACAACACAGAGGATTAATGAGAATCATCTCTGCCAAATCAGGACAGTTGGAGGATATGAGAGCCATATTTTCTGTGATACTGGGGGCAATATATAGACATCATGAGTTGCAGTCATTCATGGCCTGTTCTTTCATAAATTGGTCCAATTCCCTTTCAGAGTCTTAAGTTGGTGTCTATGCCTAAATCTTGTTTTAGTGGAGTCCACATTTTAAAAGCTGGGCTGGAAGAAGGTAACGCTATTTTTCCTCTCTCCTAAATCTCTCAACATTTATAACTTCATTGACCCTCTGCTCCTCCTAGTAATTAAACATGGAAGGGTTCATGTAAAGACCTTCTGTGTCCCCTGGATTGCTGTATGTAGCAAATGTGGTAGAGTGGCATATTGTGAACCCTGTGTTCTGTTTTGCTTTTGGTCTTGAATGATCTTTGTTGACTTGATGCAGTGAAAGTGGCAGCTGGCAACTTTTGGGGAAGGATAGGATTTGACGCGCGCGTGTACACATAAAAACGTGTGGAGGAAAGAATACTTAATACATTTGTGGTGTCTTAATAATAAGAGTGCCACAAAAGAATATTTAATACATTTGTTATATCTTTCCTCTGCCATTTTAATGATTACCTTTACAAAAGGCATACATAGGACTAAGAGCACTGTTTCACAAGTAGTTGCAAGATTGGTCTGTACGTTGTGATCCTAAAAATGGCTGTCAGAGAAGACTGACTCATTAGAAACAGTATATGGTTTCTTGGCACATTTCCAACCCGCTGTTTTCATCCTGGATCTAATGTTACCCCATATTTGTAATCCCCAGCCTCCCTTCTGTTTGGAAAAGCAGGAAAAGTTACTAATGGAGGATTTTAATCCATATTGGTAACGAAGATTAGCATAAAACTTGGGGGCATCAGTTGATTCATGCAGTGTGTCAAAACTAAGGCCCAGTCTTGATTTTGCTGGCTGAGGATTCATTTGCTAGTTTTCACCTTTATCTGATTCTAAGCTTTATGAAGTACAGTTGACCCTCCTTTTCCATGGACTTTTTTATCTGTGGATTCAAGCATCCACGGATTGAAAATATTCCAAAATATATAAATTCCAGAAAGCAAACCTTGATTTTGACATTTAATATAAGGGACATCATTTCACTATGCCACTGTTTTTGATGGGACTCCAATGATTTTGGTATCCACAGAGGGCCCTGGAACCAAACCCCAGTAGATACCAAGGGTCCACTCTAGGATTTTTGCATTCTGACAAACACCAGGAATTAGTGTAATAACCTCTTCATAACCATGCATTTGATTCTTTGACTCTCTTCAAATGCAGGCATCTGTTTCTTTTTTGGAACTGGGTTTTGCCACAGTCTTGAACTGACATGGTATGACGACGAGTTTCAGGGGATTGGCTTGCAAGGCCTTTTAAGCTTCCTGAGCGTGTGTGACAGGATTTGGGCTCTGCTATTGTGACTTTCCAGTGATAATGCCATCCTTGCCCAATGAGGGAGGTAGGCTGTTTATTATTAAAACCTTGTATCTTGGTTTTATTTAATAGCTGAGGGCCATTTCAAACATTCTTGCACATGATTTTGCATTGGGTTTCAGTATTCACTCCCATCATCATGCATATGTCCTAATAATTGACATGCTCCACTTTTGTTTTTAAGGCTTTCATATCATCAAAAAAGGCTACTAGGACTAAAATAGCTGGGATTAGATGCTTACTGTTGTACATATATGTATTCTGTGTTGTATGTTTGCACAGTGAGAAAACCATTTGTGGTTTCACAGTTTCACTGTATATGAGATAGTGAATAGGTTGCAGCTTGTTTCAATGTATTTGTAATATATTACTGTCCTAAAGGAAGGATGGGCATCTATTCCCTGTCAATGTTTTTGGCCTGCAACTCCTAACAGCCTTGGCCAGAATAGTCAGTGGTATGAGTTCATGGAAATTCTAGTCCAACAGCATCTGGAGGGTTGCAGTTGTCTATTCTGATCCTAAGCCAGTATTGTAAAGTCACTGTTTTCAAAGGACTGTAATTCTTTATGCATTTTGGTAGGTGTCCCTAAACCATGAAATTAAGTGACTTTCTGTGTTTCTAATTCACTTTAGTACTTTGTGGTAAGTGCATTTTTTTAAAAAACGTTTCTTTCCCCCCTTTACAGATAATCAAGGAAGCTCTTCTCTGAGTTTGCGTTCAAACCTGTCTTTCCAAAGCACAATAAGAAGAAAAGTCAGAGAGAAGAAAAAGCATGGAGCCATCACTGCGAATGTTGCTGGCACAAAATATGAGATTGGTAGCAAGCTCCATATTCTGCTTACCTTACAGCTAATCAAGTGATAAGAATAAAGAAAAATGGATTGAGAAAAGGGAGTTACGTAGCTAATTAAAGCTTATAATTTAAATTACCATAGAGTAAGCTACTAGGGAATGAATTTTTCTTAACCTGCTTTGCTATTATGGTCTAAATACCCCAAAGCAGTGGTTTTCAAACTTTGGGCTTCCAGGTGCTTTGGACTAACTCCTAGAAGCCCCAACTAATTTGATCAAGACTCAGAAATTCTGGGAGCTGAAGCCCAAAACATCTGGAGAACCAAAGTTTTGGAATCACTGCCTTAAAGGCATCAAATTCTGTCTGATCCTGGAAGCTAAGCAGGATCAGCCCTGTTTAGTACTTGGATGGGAGATTGTTAATGATTACCAAGTGCTGTAGGCTATATTTCAGAAGAGGGAACTGGCAAAACCACCTCTAAGTATTCCTTGCCTAAGAACATCCTATGAAATTCATGGGGTCACCATAAGTTGACAGGCAACTTGAAGGTGTGTACGTGCACACACACAGCTATGAAAAAGCTCCAAGTAACCTACTTAATGTATCACATAAAAGTACATCATTCTCACCTTTGCTGTGGAAGTGGTACTTACAGATGCTTTGAACAAATTAATATTTGAGCTTAGAAGCCAGCACCCTAAACTTGTGTTGATTTATGCTTAGTTGAAGCATCACTTGAGGGATGGTAGCCACATCTCCATGCTGGAGCACATGCTTTGTGTGTAGAAGGCTACAGGCCCAGTTCTTGGCATTGCCAGGTAGGTCTGGCAAAAAATTCTGCCTGAAACCCTTGAGAGCTTTTACCAGTAAGTGTGGACTATATTTTCCATACTGACTTAGTATAACTTAATATGACTTTGTATAAAAAAGATGCCTGTGTTCTTGCTTAAAACCTTAGCCCTGGCTCTTTAATAGCTTGCACATTTGCTGAAAAGTGCACGTTAATGGCCTTCTATTGAATCATTACCGCATCTAACATTTAACAGGACTACTCACATTGCATTAATCTCAAAATATTCACCCATTTCACATTAATTTTACACTTGACTTACAAAAGAGCAAGGAGCACGGTTTTTAATTTTTCAAAAAAACTGAGTTGGAGTTTGGCATTTTGCCTTCTGAATTCAGTCACAGGAAATTAGTTCTTAGATTTGGGGCTTATGACAAGGGTGCTATAATCAGTGCTGTCATTTGAATATTGTTCCCATAATCACCATTCAGAGTAAGAACGTCATTATCTGGAGAAGTCATATGGCAAGTATCCAGAAGGCCGGCTTCTGTGGAAGATGTTTATACAAAGTGAAATATGACAGGGTCTTCTGATTTCCCTTTTGCTTCATTGTAAATCTCTTGCATCACTCAGTCAGGGATTATTATTGATTTGTCATTATTTGGGATTTTATTTGCTTTTTTTGTGGGTACGTTGCTTTCCATCATCTATAACTGTGACTTCTCTCCTTACTTTCCTGTTGCAACAGATACAGGTGCTGGAATGGCCAGTGGCAATTCCCAGCTGAAATGGAGCAATCCAAAGTATTGATGTAGAGATAGTCAACCAAAATCTTGTGTGTATATGAACATACACCCATTTGATTGTTTAGTATGAATTCATCTTTGTCTATCAAGTGAACCTTGTAAGACATGCTAGATAATTTTGAGGTCAATGTGTTGCTTCAGAACTGAAATCAGAGATTCATTTGAGATCTACATCAGTGCTTTTCAAAGTCATGATATCTGGATCAGTACTGGCCTTTGAGCCATGAGCTGTTGGCCTGAGGAGACCTTCCAGGAAAGAAGAAAACACATGTAGACAATGGGAGCAATTATGGCACTAGGCCCTGGTACATTCAGAAAAATCGTTGGTTGTCCCTCCACATCAGATGCTATAAGAAGCACTGAATAACTTATTAAATCTAAATAACTTATTACATTGGGAATCAAGCTAGAAGCTCTTATCAGTTCCATTATCAAGCTAATATTTGTTGCTAATCAGTCATAATAAAGCAATACGTAGAATCTGATTTGCAAAACTGAATATTGAACAGCATGAATATTCTTAATTACCTATGTGTTAAATACTTCCATATGACCAAATCACAAAATGTAATGGTCTTTTTTCTGGAAGTCTTATTGTTGTGTGTGTTCAGGTCATTTCCAACATATGGCAACCCTAAGATGGTCCTATCACCGGGTTTTCTTGGCAAGATTTAATCAGAGGTGGGTTTTTTTTGCATTGCCATCTTCTGAGGCTGAGAGAGTTTGACTTGTCCAAGGTCCCTAGTGAGTTTTAATGGCTGAGAGAAGATTTGAATTCCGGTCTCCAGAGTCATAGTCCAACGTTCAAATATTACACCACACTGACTGCCCTGGAAGTCTATATAGCTAATTTAATTTTGTTGTCTTCATTTCTCTATTGCAGTCCGGGTAGTAATAGAAGAGATGGGGTATATCAAGACTCGTGATGAAGACGAGACTGCAAATCTGATTTGGAGTGATTGTGCTGTACAGCAGGAAAAGATTGCTGAGCTCCGAAACTATCAGGTAAGAAAAAGAAAGCACTGAAAAGCACTGGGCACCTTGACTGAGGTTGTAAATGAAGCAATGAAATAAGAGTTCAGAAGCACTTTAGGTAGTAAAATATAAATGTCTTTAGTTCATGTTGCCTGAGAAATCTATCTTGTTCTCAGGTATTTAGTTCTCCACAGGTAAATTACTTTGGCTATACTCCAGGAAGAGCATTTAGTTTTATTTGGTGCAGCATTGAGTGGATTTTAGGCCTTTAGGAGACTTTTCTAATGTGATCCTCATTTATTGTTTTTGTAAATGTACAGTGCTATATAAATAAGGCTTAATAATAATAATAATAATAATAATAATAATAATAATAATAATAATAATATTT